>NW_010125381.1:0-34185 GCF_000699245.1 Pterocles gutturalis
AAAGCGGGTGGCCCGAGGTGCGTGTTTCGCTGTCGTGATCCCGGCCGGAGGGCGAGGGGAGCCCGGGAGCGGGCGGAGGTGCGGGGGCTGGTGGCGTTCCGGTTAACGCGCGTCTATTCTTCTGTGCGCGGAGCCGGCAGCCTCCCGGGCTCCCACAGGACCTTATCTGACATCGGAGGTTTCTCCCCCTCGTCCTAACCCAGCGGTGATTTACAACGGGTGGCATTCTGCCCGATTTTTCCCGTGCGCTGTTCCTCCCGAAACTCTGCCGGTTGGGGCTGTGACCAAAATAAAAGGCGGTTCGTGATTTTGTGCGCAATGATGTTCCGTTAAAAGATGTCACTTAGGCATCCAGCATCTTCAGAATATCCCAGTAGGGTTTTTGGTTGGTTGGTTTGGTTTTGTCTGAAATCCGGAGGTCTGGGGGGAAAACAGCAGAAAAAGAGTGAGCTTTTTAAACTTTATGCAGTGTTTGTCATGCAAAATCTTCAGCGGATGAGAAATAATTCTGAGTAACCAGATGGGCTTATTTTAAATGGGCATTTTTTTGTCTCAAAGACATCTGCAAATCTCCATTGAGAACACCCCTGGATGAGGTATGTACCAAGCCTTTGGTGGGAGAGAGCTCATTACTGTGATTTCAGTTTGATTAAGTAAAATGGTGTCAGATGATGAAGTCCATAGTTTTCCTTCTTTCTCTATTATCATCAGTGTTATTTTCTGTATGGCAGCAAATTATCATATTAACAGTTTCGGCGTGTGTTTTCTTCTTTCTGAAGATAAAGGGACATATATATCATAGAGCCAGATAGCAAAATATTCCTCCTTGAGTATCTACAAGTTTAAAAAAAA
The DNA here is from genome assembly GCF_000699245.1 of Pterocles gutturalis. Classification (NCBI taxonomy): domain Eukaryota; kingdom Metazoa; phylum Chordata; class Aves; order Pterocliformes; family Pteroclidae; genus Pterocles; species Pterocles gutturalis. The sequence continues at coordinate 853 of NW_010125381.1, forward strand.
CCCCAAAAACATACTGGGGCTTTTTTAACCTGTTAAAGGTGTAGTAATGTTTCTTTTTTTTTTTTTTTTTTCTTAGATGTATCATCTTGCTTTCATTGCTATTGTTCACCTTTTCTTAAAGGAATATAGCATTCTCTGCTGGGGGTGCCATTGCTGTTCACATGTAGCAAGATCATGCAAAGGATCAGAGTGATATTTAAGATGGTATTTAATAACAAAATGTACAACATTGCAAAAATTACTTGGGTGTGCTTAATTCTTTTTGGATTACACCTCGTATCAACTGCCAGTGTGGGTTTTCTCTTCTCAAGAAAGGAAAAAAATCCCTGTGACTATGGTAGGAATATTTATTATGCAGGCAGAGTTTATTAAATCAGCCGTAAAAGAAATGAACGTAACATCTTTAAACAGTTTAGAAGATGAATGTGTAATTTCTGATTTGCTTGAGGTTAAAATTAGCTTTCTAGCAACCAGGAACAGCTTTGCTTTATTGTCCATTGGTCTTCGTAATGAGAGGTAGAACCATTTGAATAAAAACATTTTAAAGCAGAATTGATAAAAGCAATAATTGTTTGACTGAGCCAGCAGGCATCTATTGCCAAAAAAAAAGTTGGCTAGGTAAAGAAATTGACTATTTGCTGTGAATTTACCTTGTCGACCATTCAATAACACCCAAACCCCCAGTAATCCAATCAAAATACCTAAAAAACTCAAGGTGAAGGTGGAAGCAGGTTATTGTATCATGAAGGTATGAGCCAGTGGGTGCCTTTGATCCTGGCTGTTGTTCTTTGGTGAATTATGTTAGCTCAGTTGCATAAAGAACCTCATTAAGGGCTTTCATGCTGAAGGAATGGCAGGTCTTAGCCAATGCAAGCCTTTCTTTCCCTTTCTCTGTGCACACGTTGCTGATTGGGCAACAGAAGTTTAGAAACAAAATAACTTTTTTTTTCTTTTTTAAGTCATTTCTGCCTTCCAGCCTTTTAGGCGGCCATCCCAAAATGCTTGCAGACTGTCATCCCGCAGGGAGTTTTGGTGCTGAAAGTGTTATGCACTAGAGAGGGAGAGCTGGGATGGCTTTAATTTCTTTTGAGTAGAGGTAGGTGAGGAGTTTAAGAGGCAAGGGAGAACCCAAACCCATACATTCACTTAGTATTGCCCAATCATTTTATAAGTACGTTGCCATTCCTGGTTCTGCAGGTCTCATGCACTGTCTTCCACTCGCCTAGTTTCTCTACTTCTGCACGTTTTAAGAGAAATGACTGTAACACCTCCAGTGCAAACTTTGTGACCTCCCTCTAGTCGTTCAGTCGGCTATCTAGGGATCCGCAGAATTCATTTTTCTGATTGCTCTTCATTTCTTTGCAGATGTCTATGTTGGCTTTATTGGAGTCTCCTCTTGAAAGAGTAAATTATTTTAGTTACATTTCCCTGCAATTTCCCAAATAGTTTAGGCTATGTAGAATGATGAATGTTATACAAAACCACTCACGGACCATTTAAGTGAGAATTTGGAGATTTTTCTCTTCTGCAGCAGCAAATTCACAGATTCTGCTGCTGTTTTAAAATACGTATTGCGGGTGACCCTAACACTGGGATTTGGCCAAGTTCAAAGCAGCTGTGCAGATGGACACAGAAGACAGAAGGCAGAGAGAAATAGACCCTTTTAATCATAACAAGGCTGCTCTTGTTTTCCTATCTATAGTGGAAATGCATGCCAGCCCCTTGTACTTAAAAGCAAGCTTGCAAATGTGCCAGAATAGACAGCAACAGCATTTGTTATTAATGCAAAGTTAAAAATGTGACAGCCTGTCTTCTCAGTACTGCTCTTTACATCTCCATTTCTAGACTGATGCCGTACGGCTGCAAGAAGCACACATCCGATTGCCATCGGTGGGATAAGAATTTCCCCCCCAGAACTCAGGCTCTTTGAAAGTGCGTGGCTTTGTTAATGGTCGCTGAAACCAGCCACAACCTGTCCTTCTGAAATGGTTATAATGGCTTATAAATCAATTTCTCGTTAGAAAGAACTTTTTTTTTTTTCCTTTTTCCCGAAGGTGCCATTGTTGCCCATGAAAAATGATTGGGTTTGCACCATAAGGTTGGAGGACATTTTATTCTGCTGTTTGTGCCTCATGCAGGGGCATTATGGTGCTGCACACACCTCCCTTCAAGTAGGAACATACTTTTTTGATCAAGCTACCACATCCAAATTACAGATAAAATAGATCTTTTGCTACTGTCTCTGTTGGTATAATGTCACTCCTTATACTTTTTCTGGACTGTTGGTGAAACTGGATATTTTATAAGTTTAAGGTGTTGTCTTGTTTGTGTAGATCGAGGCTAGATGGAAACAAATTGTACCTCATCCTGTGTTAGCCTGTTGTATGGCAGTTGTATATTCTTCTTAAGAAAGGTGTGTTTACTCACTGCAAAGTCCTGAGCAGGAGCAGTTCTGTAGGGAATACTGTCAATTCCCTTTCAGCCCTGGGTGGAGCCACTTTCATATTTCTGCATGTTAGGAAACCTTTCAAAGTTTGTCCTTAGAGGCTTGGGGGGCTCCCAGCTTCCCGTTGTGGTGAATATGTGAACCATGCTCTCAGAAATCACTGGTTTTAGTCGGTTCTGCCTCAGTTTTAAACAATGCAGTACTGATGTCCAGACTATGCCTGTGCCTGGAAGATGATGTGGCACAGTTTTGGAGTGTCTGTGTAGGTACCTATATGTATATATACATACCTGTATTTTCTGTACCTACACTTTTAACTTGTTTGCTTGTCCTCTGGCACCGGGGATTTGAGTTTACGCATGACAAACACTACTGCAGCATTTGTGAGACTTTGCATAGTTGTTCCTCTAGGCATCTGTATGTGTTTATGAATTTCTATCTGTAAGTTTATGCATATAAATATATATATGTATACACATATGCACAGAAATAAGAAGTCATAACTCATCCCCTGGTATCTTTTCACTGTTTCTCCAAATCTGATGTAATATTGGTTGGAGTCTCTCTGCAATTTGTTGTTCTGGCTACTTGGATATCAAATTCTACTGTAATTCTTTCTCACTTCTCCTCTCCCTCTCTACTTTTTTAAAAAAAGAAAAGCATCTGCGTATTTCGAAGACATGCACCATTGCCAAGCAATCTGGTATAGTGGCTTAATATGCTGGCAAATAATTTCACAAGTTGTTTGTGTGTGTGAAGGCAGTATATTTGAATATCATTATATTCTGAATGTAGCTATGAAGACATAGATACATTATCTGCGCTTATTTAAATCTTATGAAAGGCCAGACAGCTCCAGAAATGAAAGAAGGTTTTACATTTTTTAATTGGAGTGCATATTTTCATCTTCCACTAATGCTGATGGCGTGGGACATCACATTTACCAAAAGCTTTTCTGTCCCATCTTCTGAGCACTGCCAAGACTTGGCCTAATAACAATTTTTGGGAGAAGCAGACTCCTGAGGACTGAGGTAGAAGGGATGTTGCTTTGCAATGTGTCGCTGACCTTCTGTGCACTAACTTTCTGACATTGCTTGTGAACCCCTCTTCCCTTTCCCTTTCAGTGTGTTTCTCCACTGTATAGGTGTCTCGGTGGCTCTATTCGACCACTCTCTCTTCCTTTCCACCTCTGAGGTCCATAATCTGTACTTCATTTTCCTTAAGCGGTTTGATTTATTTTTTTTTAATGTCCTTGGCCAGATTTGCTCAACTGATCTCTCCGGAGTGTCCCGAGCTTGGTCCCATGTGTCCGTGCTGTCCTTTTCTGTGACCTTAACGATGGCTCCTCAGAGCCCTTTGCATGTCCCTTCACCATTTGAATACAGATCAGAAATGGACCTTAAAAAGAGCAACTCATTGCCTGCAGAGCAGTGGGTCGGTTATTTCTTTAGGGTGAGAGGTGAAAATTCCATTAACTATATTCTTCAGCTTATGGAGGTGTCTCTGAAGTTTGCATAACTCTGAAGAGGAGAGAGACTTTCGTGAGTTTTCTCCTTCACCTGATCTGCTCTTTCCAAGCTGATCCCAAAGGCAATTCTTCTGTTACCTAAAATCTGCATCCGCCGCCTCCCAGGGGCTTCTCCCACTTGGATCTCCTTCCTCTCTTGCTTTTCCCCGGTTTACTCCTGTCTCACCTGGAGACATCCTGTTCCTGGTATGAGGACAGTGGTTATCTCTCCTCTCTCCTTCCAGTCCCCTTCACACCGATCACTTAGCCTGCATTACCTTTGCTCTCAGGATCTCCTTGCTGTCTCACAAAGTCTTTGATTACAGCTTGTTACGGCCATGGTTTGTTGCAGGGAAAGGAGGAGGAGGCAGACATGCACTCTGCAGTTTATGAGAGTTCTCCCCGGAGCCTGGTGTTTTTGCTACCTTTCAGTCTCTAATCCTTACTTGTTTAATAAAGTTCTCTAATATTTTTTGCTGCAACAAATTATTGACCTTTCTTGTTCTGCTCTGGCCATTATATGGAAGCTGTTTTCTTGGAGTGGTTATTTCCTTTTTTGTTGTTGTTGTTGCTAATAAATGTGTTTTTCCCTCAGTTTCATCCTCTAGACATTGCGTTCTTCTGGGGACCTTTAGCATTTAGCGTCCGGTGGAGTCTGGGTCTTTTATGTCCTGCTTTGCTCTTTCAAATGACTTCTCTCCTTTCAACTACACGTTGTGTGCTAAGCTGCTGTCTCTTCTAGGTACTTCCAGGAGACTGAGTGTTCAACCCCTATCTCTTTTGCACCTGGCTTGGCTTCTCTCTCCGTTTAACATTTATGTCAATTCTGCTCAGCAGTAATAAGTGCCTGCACCTTTTGGCATTAGAGAATGGCTAGAAAATGGCAGGGAACGAAGCCGGTTTTATTGGAATAGTGAAATCCAAGATAAACCCTTTTGTGAAAGAGAAAAAGTTTGAGAGTTCGAAATGGACCAGCTTAATGAGTTCTCTTACATTTTTCTTTAAAATGCAAATAGCATAGCATTACATCAAACTTTTTGTATTACCTTTTCATTCTGCTTTATTGGGAAATGGGTCCCTAAACTGGAGCTGGTTTTAAGCAAATACCAGCTCACTCCTGCTTCACTGTTTCCCTTTCATCTGAACTTTTCATACTTCAGCAAGCCTCTTCATTCTCTCCCAAAACTACATCTTTAAATGAAATTAAGACGTACAAAGTAAACTGTGAAAGATGTTAGAATCTCATGTTCATACTGTCTTGTTGTTTTAAGAAAGCCACCTCTGCTTCTTTTCTCCCAAAAGGCGGGCAGACCAGGTAGCTGTAGTTCCCCATTTCCGTGGCCCTGACGGTCTCCTTGCTGGTTTGTGCCTTTAGTACTTTGTCTTGTCTCCAGCCTGGTAGGAAGTGTGTGTGGAGGGGTTTGTATTTTACAAGCTGAGGGATTTCAAGTGAAGTCAGGAATTTTGGAGGTTTTTCACAGGCAGATGGGGCAGTTGTTCCTGCTCTTCCCTGTGCATCTGGGTGGGATGTAGGAAACACATCCTTCGTTCCCTTAGTTCAGAGAAGGGACTTCAAGCTAAGCCTCTCACCTGCCAGGTGTGCACACTGGTGCATTTATTTCCTGATGTTGAACTCTTGATCCAACATGGAATAACTCCAGCAGTTTAGAGACAGGCAGCAGAACAGAGAGGCTGCCAGCACGCTCACCTGGCTCACAGGAGAGCAAAGTTCAGGTCCTTCATCTGCACCAAACAGAGCAGGACTTCAAACTTGCTTTTGAACCTTTCTGATCTTAGACACACGTTTATGCCCTGGCTGTTTGGGAGATAAGACACAGCTTCTTTTTCTCTGTGCCTGCAAGTCACCTGTGCTAAAACTGGTACACACATCTCGCCAACAGAACTTTGGAGGGAAGAAATCGTGTTATTTCCTTTAAAAACATTGTTGCTCACTGATTAATGCTCTGTTTTCCCCATTGTTTTGTTTTTGTTGTTCAGATTGGCAGCTGCTGGATGCTGGGTGGTGTCACATAGGGGCAGTTTGCCCCCAAATTGGAGCAATCCAGCCCCTGTCCTGCTAGTGTGCAAACGGTACGTTAATCAACAGAAACAACCATGTAGCTGTGGTTTCTTGCTAATTAATGTTCAACTTGACCAAGATATCACCATGTTACATAAGAGCAAAATTTAGTTTGGTACTTGCATGCCCTAGTTGACCCCACAGTTGATAGTGCCTTGCTGTAACTAGCAGACAGCATCCCTCATTTGCTCCTCTCCTAGTGGCTGTGCTCCTTCCCCATCCCTCACACAGAGAAAATTCACTGAAGTGTATGCCAGTTTTCCTGAATTAGGAGTGACAGCATATTTGCCATTTATAGCCTTGGAGTAGCACAGTGTTGGAGATGAAGTAGTAAAGCCAGATAGGGGTAACATTGCTTTCACATTCTCGTCAACATGTTTTGTTTTCCTGCTCAGTGTTACTGAGTTTCAGAGTGCTGTTTGTCAGACTGCACATTGCTTTCCACAAGGAAAGAAACCTTGTTCTGTCCTCAAAGCAGTATTGTTCATCGCCATATGGGATAAGGTAATTATTAGCCACATAAATTTTCATTTTATAGGACAGTTCTAATTCCTGGAGGCTCACAGTTACTATGGTAGATCTCGTTTCTCTCTCACTTTTTTCAGCTGACTACACCTGAGTGTAAATTACTGCTGCTGTTTCTCCTGTGGTAGTACTTTGTGGACCCAGTTTGGTAGGAGTCCCAATGTATTGGGCACTACGCAAACTTACCAGAAGATAAAGCTCTTCTCTGAAGGACTTACAAGCCTTATAATGTGTAAGCAAGGAGAATGCATCATCTTTTTGTGCATTCAAAAACTATGTTTGAATTATACCTACTTGTCCTTTAGCCTGTTCTTAATTAGCTGTGTGTATCATAGAAGAAATGTATAGGCATGGAGATAAAAATATTTTCTAAAACAGAAGCTACAGAGGTTTGATTGTGGATTTCCCTCTCTTGTTTTTGATTCCTTTTCTTGCCACGTCAACATTTTTTGTAGTTATCAGTAGCATCATTGTATTGTTCATAATTACTTTCCGAGGAAGAACACAAATACTCACTGTTTCTATTCAGGCTATTAAAATTGCTCTATCAATCATCCTGGTTTGAAAATTATAATAAAATCAGCCCTTTATTTAGAAAACTATATAAACTTCCCAAGCCTCCCTCTCCCCCAGAACAGCAGGAGAAGATAGGTAATAGCATTTTAATGAAGTCACGTTCTTGTTCCCTGAGTGAGCTGGTCCCGTGGACCACCTAGGGGAGGTATAATTCCCCCTTTTGTCCGAGACAACTTACCAGCCTTTTATGTATCATCTATTTTATATTTTACCTAAGGGGTCTTTATGGTCTGGTAGCATCCAAGCTTCTTTTAAAGGCTGTATATAACCACGCCTTGGAGGGCAGTAGTAAAACTTTTCCCCTCAATTAATGATTTCGCTTTGGGGGCAAAGCCTTACAAAGTTGTGTCTTTCAACCTTCAGCTGATGTTTAACACTTCATATGTTTGAACCCCGATGAAACAGTCTGGATAAAGAGGGCTAGAAGAAGTTAAAGCCAGGTCTCTGCAGAGGGATAAGCGATGTGTTTGTCAAAGCCGCTCCATCTAGCGGCAGTCACTTTGCACAGCTGGTCTGGCAGTGCCCATCCACAGCCGCGAGCTGATGGGAGAAAAGTCTGAAATGGTGTTCAGCTATGGGTTTTCTGGTTTTGGTCTTCAAGAGAAAAAAATGCTTGAAATTTTTATCTGTGGTTTAATCTTCATCCGTAATCGTAATTCATTACTCACTGTGAATTGCCTTATGCAGTCATGGAAATACACCGAATATTTTGGGTGCTGGCGTCAGCACGGGCTCCTCCTCACCTTTAATCAATGTTTCAGTTCTTCTCAAGGCAGTTTTAAAATGAGTAAGGTACTAGAGCTCATATAAGGAAGAGATGATGCTGAGAGCTTTGGAGACTCAGAGGCTCTGTTGGAAGAGCAGCTTTCGGCGGGGCAGGGAGGCTCTCCCTTGGCAGGAGAGGAAGGCTCTCCCCCACTGCCACCCTGCCCATGAGGGGACCTTCCTGTGGCACAGAGCCATCACCCCAGCCCCATCCAGAGAGGAGGGATCTGTGCAGGGGACCCTTGTCCACCAGGGAGGTTGTGAGAAGGCTCCCGGAGTATTTCATGTAGAGATGTTAATGGGTCTCGGGCAATACGGGTTTGGGTTGCATCGAAGCCAACTGCAAAGAGCAGCGTGGCCGTGTAGATGCGGTGCCCCCTCACCGCTCCCAGGTTTGGACAGAAGAGCTCAGAGACAAAAGTTGTGTGATACTGGCACATCCACCTAACCTAACAAAAAGACCAGGAACCGAACCACTGCTCCCACCATCAGCTTTTCAGTCTATGTCAAATCGTGCAACACCTCAGACTGTGACCTGGACTCTCCCAAGAACCTCGATGCCAAACGTCCAGTCTCGTTTTCACTGGGCACCCATGGAAAACCTCATTGATCGCTTCAGCACGTTTCAGTCTTGTAGCTTGTAGCAGGACAAGCTAGTATCTAAATTAAAATAAACGAAATTCCGGTAAAGTGCAATCCCAGATCGGGCAAACGGCTGTTTTACTGTAACTTTAATAAAAATCAACTGCTAGTTGAATAGGTACATGCACACATACTGCTAGAAATTTCCAATTATGATACTCCCAGCAGCAAACAAAAACAAAATTAATGTCAGCTGCATCCCCCAAAGCCTAAACTACACCACTAATGAACTCCCAAGTACTCTTAAAGAAAACTCTCTTTGCAGAGACAATAAGGTGGAAATTACTGTAATAATCTCAATGTAAAAATACAGAGGGAAAAAAAAAGTAATTGAAATTCAGAGTAAGACTTGCCTCTCCTGATCCCATTAGCTATGTTGTTAGCATAGCATATGCATGCATAGTGATATTGTCACATAACTCGCTGCCACCTTCATAAGAGCACACAGGAATCCGTGTTCTTTCATTTGTATTTCAGACAAAGGTAGGGGTTGCACAGTGGCTTGCACCTTATTCCGAGAAGTCTGTGCTCAATGTGACTCCAGCAGGGACCAGCTACCTTGTACCAATTTGTTTGTCTGTCTAGCAGAAGGGCTCAGTTGCATACAATTTTTGAAGCTTTACTCAAACATAATCTTCTTGACATGGGGCTGTGACTTTAATCATTACAATGGTTGTCTTTTTCCTGTCAGAAATAAGCTGGAATAACAGACAGTACCACAGCCGTCTTCACATGTTTATAGAACTACTTGATTTATTTAATATTTTTCATGTAGTTTTCAAATGAATAACACAGTCTTCATTTCTGGTTTAAAACCGGTGTTATAATGACAATTTTAAAGTTGCCAGACTCCACATAAAGCAGATTTCTCAGTTGTCAGCAGGGTCATTTTTGCAGTGGGTAACATCTGCAAATTCTACTAGGAACAGCTGTAAAGCACCTTCTGGATGAAAAGTACATTACATATTAGATTATTGCTGTTCATTTTTAATGTGTGCTTCAGTGACATTTCTCTCCCTCACTGCTCATATTATCTGTCTGTCTAATAATTACGTTGTTATTGGCTGAGCAACGATGTCGGCAAAAGCTGACACAGCAGGTGTCTTGTCTCGTGTGTGTTAGACTATCCCAGTAAGGGTTGTTTGTACTCATCCTTGTTTGCAGCACTGGAGTTGCAGTGTCTTTTGGAGGTCTAGGGTGCTATATTCCCTTTAACACTCAATGTCATCAAATGGAAGACTTTAATGAACTGTGGAAAGAGTTCAGATGCCCTGTGTAAGTGCAGTATATCATCAGACAAATTATCTCTGCTTCTTTTGGAAATGCTCATGATTTCTTCTGGTTTTCAGTGTTGGTACTGTTGTAGAGATGAATTGTTTTCCTCTTTCAGTTTTCACAGGAAAAGTGAGCTGTGGTACCTACTGTGCAAATCTCCTCTTTAGCAGTTGAGGTGGTCAGTACTCTGGGTTTTGGCAGATAATCTCTTGTGGCCTCTGTGGCTGTTTATTGTTAGTTGTGTAAAGTGAGCAGGTGAAGTTAGTACAAGCCTATATATGGCATCTGGGATTTCTTGGGTGTCACAAACAATTTCCTCCATTCTAAAAGCAAGAAAAAGCTTGGTTTTGCTCCTGTTGCTGATGTAGTCATTGAGATGTCCCATAGCAGACGCAGAATAGCTGTAGCACACCAAAGCAGTTATTCTGGCTCTTTACATTCGGACCACTCTCAGCTACGCTGGTGGTGGAAGGGGGCCCAAGAGCAGATGTTCAGTGCATATTCAAGGCATGTTATACGGGCAAACTTATACAAAGAGGTACAGTGTAAGAAGAGCTGTAAGACTCATCTTACATGTCGATGCATGTAGGATGCTCAGATGCTGATGAGGGTGCTCTCCCAAGGGTGCGCTGACCAGGAGTTACACCCTGCAATTAATCACCATCCCTGAGCAAAGGCTGGGCATGACGGGACTCCGAGACCACTGGCTACCTGGGGACCTTCTGCTGGTCTCCTCCTTTCTGAGGGGACCAAATGGTTTTGAGGGTGTGCCCAATGGGACCTGTTACGTTTCCATGCTTCTCGCAGGAGCGGTGGCTCCAGCCCCTTTTGCTTGGAGTTTTGTCCAGAGCTGCACGCTGACCCAAACTTGGTCCCATGTTTTCCTAGGCAAGCCTGAACTGCTCAGATTGAGGTTTGTGAGCCATGCAGAATGGATCACTGATGCCATCACTGACCTAACAGAGCTTGTCACCTTTCCTGAAGCTGTGGACAGGGCTGGGTAACAACCCACCTCCCCCATAGAGTCCAAACATCCCAGTTGCCTTGGTATGTTTAGCAGAAGGAAGGAACAGAGTAATGAAGCTATATCCAGATCCCTGTATTTGTAGATGAAACACCTTGCTAATATATTTGCAATAACAAATTCAGGATGTTAGTAGACTTCACATTGCTTTAACAGGGTAATGTGAATGTACAGGCATACTGGGTGAACTGTGAAATTCCGAGTGCATGGCTCTTTCCCCATTCCCTCTCTGTTGTCAGGTTTTCAAAACCTTCAGTGCCTTTTGAAAGAAAAGCAATGAAGGTGGTGATCCAGTTTAATGCAGCTCCTACGATGGCACGTGGTATTATGGAAATGAAGCAAGCCCAAAGAATACTGGTGTGCAGGGTACTTTGCAATCAGAAGCCAAGTTCAGATCTAGAGAAAAATATGTTTCTGGTGGAGCGGCTCAGAAGGTTTTGATGAGAAATGAAAATTACTTTCCTGTGGAATACTCAATTCTCTGTGCCTCCAGTTTTCGCATCACTTCTTAGTGTAATTCAGTTTTAGTGAAATCTAGGTGGTTTCTTTCTAAGTGCTTGACTCGCCCTGATCCCTGCAGGTGGCAAAGGCTAGACCTGCACTGAATGCAAGAGAAAGGTTGATTTTGTTTGACACAGTTCAACTAAGTTGTTTGTGGAGTTTGTCTCCCTGTTTATCTTAATGAAGTCTGTCCTTTTCCCCTTCTAGGATTTCCTTCAATGCATTTTTCCCTCTCCCAACTCTTTCTGAAACCAACAAGACTGGGGTTATGAAGTCAATCCTAGATGGCCTCGCAGATACAACTTTCCGAACGATCACAACAGATCTCCTTTACATGGGCTCCAACGATATCCAGTACGAAGACATGAAAGGCGACATGGCGTCCAAGCTGGGATACTACCCCCAGAAGTTCCCTCTCTCTTCCTTCAGGGGTGATCCTTTCCAAGAAAAAATGACTGCGGGAGATGATCCCCTGTTGAGCATTATTCCCTCAGATCAGGTCAACATCACAGAGTTTTACAACAAGTCCCTGTCCACGTTTAAGGATAATGATGAGAACATACAGTGTGGAGAGAACTTCATGGATATGGAGTGCTTTATGATCCTGAACCCCAGCCAGCAGCTGGCCATCGCTGTGCTGTCACTCACCCTGGGCACCTTCACAGTCCTGGAGAACCTCCTTGTCCTGTGTGTCATCCTCCACTCCCGAAGCCTCCGGTGTAGACCCTCCTACCATTTCATTGGAAGCCTGGCTGTGGCTGATCTCCTGGGCAGCGTAATTTTTGTCTACAGTTTTGTGGATTTCCATGTTTTCCACCGGAAGGACAGCCCCAACGTCTTCTTGTTCAAACTGGGTGGAGTTACAGCCTCCTTCACTGCCTCTGTAGGTAGCCTTTTCCTCACGGCAATAGACCGGTACATATCTATACACAGGCCACTAGCTTACAAAAGGATTGTTACCCGACCAAAGGCTGTCGTAGCATTTTGTGTGATGTGGACCATCGCTATTGTAATAGCCGTTCTTCCTCTGCTCGGCTGGAACTGCAAAAAGCTCAATTCCGTTTGTTCGGACATATTCCCTCTCATCGATGAGACATACCTGATGTTCTGGATCGGGGTCACCAGCGTCCTCTTGCTGTTCATTGTCTATGCCTACATGTACATACTGTGGAAGGCTCACAGCCACGCTGTTCGCATGATTCAGCGGGGCACACAGAAAAGCATAATCATTCAGTCTACGGAGGATGGTAAGGTACAGATCACGAGGCCTGATCAAACTCGTATGGACATCAGATTAGCCAAAACCTTGGTCCTTATCCTAGTCGTTTTAATCATATGCTGGGGCCCTCTCCTCGCCATCATGGTGTACGATGTCTTTGGGAAAATGAACAAGCTCATCAAGACTGTCTTTGCCTTCTGTAGCATGCTCTGTTTGCTGAATTCCACAGTGAATCCCATCATCTATGCTCTGAGGAGCAAGGACTTGCGACACGCCTTCCGCAGCATGTTCCCCACCTGCGAAGGCACCGCGCAGCCCCTCGATAACAGCATGGAGTCTGACTGCCAGCACAAACACGCCAACAACACGGGGAACGTGCACAGGGCTGCCGAGAGCTGCATTAAGAGCACCGTTAAGATTGCCAAAGTGACCATGTCTGTCTCCACAGACACGACTGCTGAAGCATTGTAAGTCAGAGACTTCTCCGCGTTGTGAGAAATGGAGTTAGTTTAAAAAAAAAAAAAAATCAACAACAGAAAACCAAACCCGTGGCTTAACGTGTTTGTACCCTCCTGTAATATTTTTTTGGTTTGTCATTGTAAGCTGAGCGATGATTGTGTTAAGAGTACTACCATCAGCCAGTTCTTCAGGTTTTACAATTAGGGATTCAAGCTAATTTTTCAAAAGTTTTTTTTTCTCAAAAAGTATTTACCAAATGATAGTAAGTTTCCTGAAAGAGCACAGAGAAAATACCAGGTTAGCGACGGTTCCTTTTGGGGGTGTGAAGAAAAATTGTGAAACCTAATTGAAAACTAATGCATCCTAAACCAATGCCATCAAATAAGAAAAAAAAAAAAAAGCCTTGTAATCATGCTGTTCATTTCAATGTGATGTGTATTTCATGTCTGTAAGTAATAGGAGTTTTTATTTTTCCCAAAAGCGGCAGTGCTGAGTTTTAAAGGTTTTGTAAAACGTGTCGTGTCCCGTGAATTGTATGCTGTTTTATTATGTGTTATTGATATTTGTCTGATTAAACAAAGTGCTAAGGTAGACTTCTGTGGAGATAATGTGAAATGTGATATGTAAACCCCATTGAAAACACTGTATTTGAAGAATTCCTATCAGCTATTTTGGAAATCTTACACTGTTAGTGGTCTTCTGTGGACTTAGAGGAGAGGTTTTGTGTTCTTCTACTGAAGTTATTTCCCCACTACCTTTTACTTTCCCACGCATACAAGAGTAACAGCAAGAAAGGAATAGAGGAGGAATGTAAGAGAGGAATGCACTGGTTCAGACTTTTAAATACCACTGCGTTTATACAGAAGGACGTTTATGGTTGTACAGACTATCGCCCTGCTCTTGGGCGTTGCGTGAATACGAACACTGAAAAGCGAAAGTCCCGGATATTGGCTCCTTTAACGGGCAACTGGTTTTAAGCCACATGCTAGTGCTGGACCACTGAAGACAGCATGTGTCAGCATCAATGTGCGATGTTATCACTGTGCAGTCGATGTATACTTGAAGTGTGTCACGTTCCTGTCTCCCAGGCTTAAGCAGATTCAGAGCCTGAGATGCCAAACTCTCATCTTCACTTAAAAGAGGAGGAAATATTGTCAGACTTAAGACATTTTCTTATTGTGTGAGCGTGTATATAAATAAATATCTATGTGTGTGTGTGTGTGTAAGTATACTAACCAGTGTGAGTCATGGTAGCATAACTAGGATAGGACACTATGACCAAACGTAAACTGTATTTCTTGTTGCACGCTTTGCACATGAATTCTGTTTCTAAAATTGAGTTCTTCCAACTGATTGCTGATGAAAGGACCTTATTAAGAACATCCCAATCCACTCTGAGAGGTGTATCCATGTTCTAGAGAAAGCAACCTTTCAGTTGTACTTGAGAATAAGGGGAGACAAGAGGCAGAGCATGGCACGAGCCCGCACTGACAGCTGCAGTGGCTGGCGGTGGGGATCCTGAAAACTGAGAGAGCCAGAAATAAATGATAATTTATTTTAAGGCTGTCAGTGTTCAAATCTGATTGCTTGAAATGAGTTGAGTCTCTCTGTGAAACCAGGATACAGATGACAAGGTTTGACGAAGTTATTGAAAGAAAATGGTGACTCTGTTCTGGGGTGAGATTGTTTCTGCAGCCTGGGACTTTCACAAGGAGCGTGTTACTGGATAGTCTCTTGAGGCATGGATATTCTGTGATTCTGTTCCAAATCAGAAGGTATGGGGTCCTCTTCTCTGCTGCCTTGCTTTTTTGGACCGTTCCTCACCCATCACCTGGCTGATTTCTGCCAAAACAGCTGCAAGGGCAGCTTAGCCTGGCGCTTGCCCTAAGAGGGGCGGCTCCTTTCATGGAAACGGGGAAAGCGGAGCCAAATCCGTGCTGCCCTGCCACCCGTCCTCGGGGTTATGTGGGGAAAGAGCAGGGGGCAGCCCTGGGGTCTCTGGCCACCGCGGTGTCACCGTGGGATTTCTGATACCTCAGTGCAGGTCCCAGCAGCCGAGCGCAAACGGCTCACCTCTGCAGGTTCGTAAGCAGCTCCGAGTTCAGGCTTGGTGAGGGCTGGCAGGTTTTAAAGATCTCATCAGGCAAGGTGCTGAGCAGTGGCTGGAAGACACAGGGGTACTTTCCTCCTCCGCCCCCTCCCCTGCAGCTTAGCTGGGTGGTGGGAGAGGGCACCACGCTCTGGGGGCCGCTGCGGCCGCTGCAGTCAGCCAAAACCAGCGATCGCAGAGGATTCCCAGAGGATGTGCACTCCTCCTTCCAAAAGACCTTTGTCATGTCTAGGTCTAGTCCATCCTAAAGCAGTCCTCTAGGAGGAGGGGAGGAAAGCTCATTTGAAATGTAAAGGTATTTTAAGAGCCATTTTTGAAACTGTCTTGTTGTGAATTAAATGCAAACTTTGTGGACTTTAGTTGTGCATTCAAGTTCTAAATTTTACATGATAAATCATGGGACAATGGGGCTGTCTTGGCACTTAACTTGGTGCTTATTGATATAATAAGAATTAGCATCCTGTGAGATGTTACCGTCTATCATCAGTATCTTCATTTGCATAATGAGTTTTTCTAAAGCTCTGGGAACTGTGTCGGTTCACTTAGAACCATTTATTGAAGAGGTGGCAACAATTTCCCTACTACATGTTGTGCACTAAGTAGAACTGCTCTTTCACTAGAAAAAAAAAAATCTCTGCCATTTCCAAGAGAAGCTGTACTTAAAACTTCAGCTTTAGGTATTCCTGATTTGCAGTTGCCTACCTTCACTTAGTGATAGCACAGCCAAGCGATACTGTGTTCCACGGCCACCCACACCGTCATCATCAACTGACCAACACAACAGTTGCTGTTACGTGTACGTACCAACTCCAAGTGTCGCTTATCTACCCAGAAGACCATGTGTGTCACATGTGTGCAGAGTTAGATTCTCAACAGTCTAATTGTATATTTGTGTAATATAATCTCCTCCATGCTGTGCAATCATGATCCACATCTCCTTGCACTGGCCTTTCGATGAAAATTTTAGTGTGTCTGTTGTGAGATAGCGCATTTTACCTGCTGTTATTGGGCTGAATGTATGTAAATAAGTGAAAAATTTTAAAAGTCATCTGTACAAGCAGTGGCCTAAAAAAGTCTGTAATTGTAGACTAGGACAATTGTTGAAGTTGCTGTGACATCTCAAATACTACCTTTGAATAAACTGTTTACAGGGTCTCTTGGGATGCTGTTTCATAGTGAAAGGAAATTTTTTTCCTTGTGATAATATGAGGTAAAGAAATTGGATTACCTGAGCTTTTTCTTTCCAGTGTTTTGAAGTGGAGAGTATAACTCTTTATTGTCTGTAAATCTAACATTATTACTTCCTCTTAGAAGAATATTGTATCATTAGATGTTTGTTTGAGCTGGTAACATCCTTGCAACTGCTGCAATATTTTTCATTAGCAACCTGTATAATAGTTTGTACACAAGTACTGTTCAGATTGTCATGAAAAGTAGCTTTGACCATTTACCTACCAGTAGCAGAACAGTATTTCTCTAAGATTGCCAATGTATTCCTACCATATCATGTTTTATTTCTATAATGTAATTAAACTGTTATTTATCCAAGGAGAAAAAAGTATTCCTCTATTTTTTTGTTTTCCAAATTTTGAGATAACGGAGGAAGCCACGTGATGCTGCTGCCTCATCCCACAATCTGGTGCTCTACGTTTTGTTTGTAAGTTTGTCTGTCAGATTCTGAAACAACTGCTTAAACAACTTGACAACAGGTTGTCAAGCTTTGTGGGTTTTAATTGTACGTTGATATGTTTGAAGGAGGAGGTAGATTATATATTTTATATTTGTGTATTCAGTACTATGGAGACGAGAGAAATGACATAGTTAAAAGTGAATCTCCTGTTTCATTATGTAGGCAATTTCCCCTTTCCTCTGTATTAGCCAAAATGCAATAAATTTCTTTTGCCTTCCTCAGATGCATATGTTTGCACAGAGATGTCACATTAAAACAAACCTATATACTTCAGAAAAACAAAACACGAAAGAGCAGAAGAAAGGAATACAAACTAAAATAGTGCTGCCAACAGCAACGACGACCTAGATTAGTTATTAGTGGTTGTAAATGTAATCAAAGACTTGAGACAAACAAAAAGTTAGTCTACTTTTGGCCAGTGCTATTGGGGGCAAAGTTGGCGGGGGGTGGTGGAGTGGTCCAAGAGGGATGCACAAAAGCTGTGCAGGGAGAACAAGGTCAGCAATGCCACTGCTGGTGGGGCACACTAATGTGCCCCACTGCTGCTCATCCACAACTGAAAGGAGAGGTTGAAAAAACCACAGTCTCTTTGTGGTCCCACACACCCTATCCAAAGCCCACTAAATGCTGTAGAAAGGTCCCTGCCCACTTCAAAGTTTTCCATATGACTTACTTCATCTCAGATTCATGTTACTTGGGCAATTTTCCTTCTCCACATTTGTGGTTTGAAAGCAGTGGAGGTCCTTAGGGGACAAAGTGAGCATGTCCTGGGGCCTTGGATGATGGTGTGCCAAAGTATTTGCATTTTTAAAAATTAGGTCACTGATGAATTGAGAAAGTCTTGGCAAAGCAAAAGCAACTAGAAATGAAAGATTAGCTTTTAATCTTTAGCTGCATACTACATTTAAAAGAAGAAGTCTGAATATTTCTGCTGAAAGCTGTCACTTCCAAAGCAGCCAGCAGACAATTCCTAGTGTGTTTGCACGTTCACTAGAAAAATAAAGGCTATACTGCCACAAACTGACAGTCCCTCTTGATGGTAACACCTAAGTCTATTCTAAACAACACAAGAGGAAACAATGACAATTTTCCAAGCAACTGCTTTCCCACAATATACCAGCTCAGGAAGTGTGCTGGTAAATACACTGTCATAGTTTCAGCCTTTGACATTAACATCCATTATTATTTCCACTCTTCTGGCCGTTGTTTTAAGAAGTCACAATATCATCATGTACACACATCATCAATACAACAGCTGCATTTTGTTGGGCTTTGTTAAAAAAATATGTTTTGTCTTCAGTCCAAGTCCAGTTTTGGCTTGATTTAAAAATTAGATCATAATACTTGGGAAGAGATTATAAAAGAAGAAAAAAAAATTTTGCCTGTGTTTAAGAAAGTATAGGGTGGGGAGGTTTTATTTGACAGTTTAGAATACATGTCTTCCTCCATTCTGCCTTTGTCCATTGGCCTTTTTAGTTAATGGATATAAAGAATATCGACAGAGTTTTCTTTAAATAGCAGCACAATGTATGAAGCACATGATTGCCTATAACAGGGCTCCTTAATATGAATGACCATGTAATACTAATTCAGTTAACAGAAAGAATGATAATAAGCCCAAGGTAATCTTAATGACTAGGTATGACATGCCCTGGCATTCCTTTCCAATAAATCATCTTTGGTATTCAGAGGAGCACTCAGTTTAATGTTAAAGCATATTAGGGCACGGAATCCTGTCTCAATAAAGTCACTAAGAATTTTTTATTGACTTCATCAGAAATGATATCTTACCCTACATTTTCCAAGTATGAGTTTATGAGTTTGCATTTGAAAAGTGCAATTTTATATTCCATTGTATTTGCATTTTCACTGACATTAAAACAAAGATGAGACAGAATAAATAACAGCCTGTATATTCATTGGGGTTTTTTACCTCCAAGGTAATCAATTTTGAATTCTGGTGGGTCAATGCAGAATCAAAAAGTCTGTCAGGAGTTCAATGGACTTGTCATGGGAGTGAAGCAATTTATTTATCCATATGTGTGCAGATGGGGTAGAGAACATCATGAACAAAACTGCTCTCACCAGTAATGCTGACAAAGTCGCTTCCTGACCGCTTGCACTGATGCTGTTTTGATGCTGCTTTCTCTCCCTTTCTCCATACATATGCATATATGTGTGTGCATGGTGAAAACAGGGCTGCACACATATTCAAAAATCTTTCCCCAAAATAAAGAAGTCTCTCTACATGTAATAATAATAAGAAGAAGAATAACATGAAATAGCTTCACAGCAATTGATTTCACAAAGGGGAAACCTCTTCTGCCATTTATAGCCATAACAGGATGGGTCAAGCCCCGCTATTGCTATTTCCTTTCCCCACAGATCTTACTGCAAGTCCCTCCAGGGCTCAGCACCACAGGGATACCCCACTTTCCACCGAGATGAAGGGAGAAGGGAAGGGAGCTGGAAATGCCCCAGTTCTTGTTTGTGGCAAGCTGTTCCCAGAGCTGCTGTGTGTGTAGTGCTGCGAGGGTCTCTGGGGACTCCCCCATGGTGTCCCTGTCCTCCGTGGCAGGGCTTGGTGGTTGCTGCAGCCTAGCTGAGAGCAGAAACCTCATTAAGAGGGATGAAGAATAATCATCCCTGGTTGAAACTCTGAAAAGAAAGGATTTCAGATGTAGCACGGTAATAATGCAGAGGTGGGGACCTGCTATGTGTCATTTCTTAGTTACGGAACAAAGATTTGGGGTATCATTTTAATAGAGGAACATGGGGAATTATACAGGCGATGGATCCATCGAGTAAACACTCCTCCCAAATCTTCACAAGGGTAATAATAAATCCTGTAAGGCCTTTCATCAGCAGCCTGGGAAAAAATATATAATCATTGTCTCTGCAATGCTTAACTTGTAACCTAATTCAAAGTCATTTTTAAATTATACACCTACCTGCTACCAATGCAGTCTGAGTAGGCAAAATTAATAACAGGCATGCTCAGTAAATCCAAGGTTTAAAGTTTTAGGTAGAATGTTAGTGTCTAAATTGAGTAATACTATCAGTCATGAGAATTACAGTTATCTGCCTCCTTATCTTTTCCTATTTATTTGAGGGCTTTTATTTATTCTTATTATAGCACTAGCAAAACCTGACAGCTCTGGCAGAGGGAGGGACTGTCTCTCTATATGCACCCAGTGGTGTTGCTGCATTGCCTGCAGCAGCGGGGCCAGGGCATAAAAGACTCAAAAAAAGACCACATTACCCACCTACACATCGGGCATTTAGCCCAAGTAGTTTTCTATGCAAGCAATATCTGCAGGTAATCCATTTAACCTCATTTTCCCCTGGGAAAGCTGAGGATCTAGTTTAGCTTAGCTAAAGGACTGAGCTGTCTCAATGGCAATGCAGGCAGCGGTTGCATCTGGTGCTGGGAAGGACCACTCCTGTAGGGACTGACAGCTAACCTCCTAAACAGATCTCTAGGCTGAGACCTTTGGGTTCTTTCATTCCAAACATTCAGCCCTGATTTGAAGTGACTGTGTCCATCATTTCGTTTCTTTTTAATCCCATTCAAAATACTGCTGGGCCCTGCAGATGCTTTATTTTATTATTGCAGACATGAGGAAGCTACTGGCTGTCGTAAGAAAGGGCAGAGGGGGCCTTCAAACTCAGTGCTGCTCTGTTCTTATGCTTTTGCTCTTTGCCCTTTCTTGACGATTACACGAGGGTTTTAAATAGTTGTTTGGGATCTAATCTTAGCTGCTGTGTCAGCTGGCCCCTGCTGAGGCTTAAATCCTTCTGCTGACTATGAAAGCGTAGACTGAAGTCTTCAAAAAGGAACAGGGCACTTGCCTTCCAGAGAGCAGAGTGTGGAGGTGGGAAAGTGTAGGAAAGTGAACAATGGCAAAGCATGAGAACATGGGCTGATGTACATTTTCTGTGCTCCCTTGCCCTCTGGCAGTTTGTTCCTTCTCCTCTCTACGCTGCCTCCTCCATAGTGCCAAGACAAGCACTTGCACGGCTGCCTGGTGAGTTAAATCCAGATGAACAGATCCAGCTAAAAAATAACATTATGTTTTTTTCTTTTTTGGGTATGTTATGCCTGCCAGCTCATTTCCAGACTGCATGACCTGCAGGGTTTCAGAGCTGGGAACAGGCACAGGATTTATCACATGGGCCACTCAACAGCTCCATCAAACCAGGCTCCTGCTGTGCCAAGCATGTAATGGGCCTTTCAGGGTCTTGTTCATTATCACAACAGTCTAAAAGTGTTCTGCACTTACAAACAGGAGCACTGAGGAAAACGTGAGTTTCAGAGCCCATTGAAGCACCAAAACCGCAGGGGCTGCATCTGTGTCCTTCAAAGGCAAAGTCCTCACCAGAGCTAAGAAAACTCTCCCCATTCTCAGTGCAAGAGACTTTGCTGGCATGAATGTTTTGTTTTTTGTTTTTTTTTTTTCCCCAGCAACAAAAGTAGCTGTCAGATTGGAAAATTCCCTTTGGCTTTTCCTTCTCTTCAAACATGCCTACACTCACATGGAGTCTTTGGAAATGCCCATGTTCCGGCGGATGGGCAGAACCTGCAAGTCATCCCTCTGCCTATCAGCCACAAGGATGACTTGCTATGGGCACACCTTGTGCTGGGCATGCCACGATGAACACCTCTCCGCACCCATTCACAAAGTCCCAGAACAGGCAGGGTGAGCTTGGTGCTGCGGCAGCCCTGGTGTGGCAGAGTCAGCACCCCTTGGTGCAGGTGCCCAGCACCCCTGGGGCAAACTCCTCTTATTGCCTGCTTCACGTTGCCCCTCTATGTACTGCATTGTTACTACTGGGAATCAAAGTGGTAAGTACTGGGAACTGAAGCAGTTAGTTTCTCATCACTGCAGAGAGGCACAGAGATGCTTTGCAGAAGGAGCTGCTGACCAGTTGGTGGGCAATCGTGGAAGCAAAATACACCTCGGGTGCATCCGCAGCACTCAGGCAGGACAACCACGGCAACCTCTTCAGCAGCATGAGCACTTGGTGCCTTTTTGCTCCTGAAATTTTATTTGAATCCCTACCAATGACAACATGAGCACCTGGGAAATGTTCACTCTTAGGAAAAACAAGTTAAACTTTGATTTTACAGGGGCGTATTGTTAAAAAAAAAGAAACTGTCTAGTTCTGTATAAAAAAAAAAAAATCAATCTTCTCTGGAAGCTGGGTTGGTAAATAAATCAGGAGGGGAAGCTGCTGTAAATTGGAAGAGCTCTACCACATTTGCAAGCAGAGCGATAGAGGCCAGTCATACATCAGTCGGTCGCACCGCTGAGTGTGGATGTGTTTGCTCCACAAAAGTAATTGCAACCATATCCTTTCACAGGAGGGCAAAGTACCCTGCATTTTCCCTGAGGTGCAAAGATGCACACGGGTATTCATCGTCATCCCTGGCAATCCCGACTGTACCTCTCCTCACAGTAAACCTCACGTATCCTTAAGCCACTCTAACCGAAACTGGGGACCAAATGAGCCAGACATTACCAGTAATATATAAGCTCTCTGGCCAAAGAAGAGTAGACTCATAATATTTTATTTTGCAAGTCCCTGAGTTAATGGCCTGGTTTCACATATATTGCTGTTACACCTGGCAACTCATAATAACAGAGGCTTGAGGTATTAGCAACAGCACAAAAATATAAACAGCCTTTATCAAATCATTCCTGTGAGGAAAAAAAAAACAGCTTTGCATATGTCAAAGCTGCATTATTAGAGTAGTATTTAGTCTGCAGCTAAAAGGCCACACAAGCCTTTACTTCCAACTGCTAACTCAGGTCTCCTCAAGAGACTTGACTGGGATTTAGGGGGTAAGTATTGTGGAACAGTCTGCAGAGGACAGACTGGTCCTCTTAATGCTGTCTTTTCAGGACATTATTCTTTCCATTTGTGTAGAGACAATTGCTTCAGCTAACCTGCCTGTCCTGTACCCTAGGCAACCTGATAAATTAAAACTAACTGCCTAATCCATCAAACAATGATTTGCCCTGGCTCTATCTAAAGTAAATAAATAGCTATCCCCCCTCCCTGAAAAATCAAATGTTTTAACATCAAAGAAAGCTTCTTCCCTGCCTCATCTTTCCCTTCTCCGGATGCCCAAAGGGAGGGCCTTACAGCAAGGCCACAAAGTCTGCAGAAGACCAAGATCTAAGAACCATCCATGAGCACAGATATTTTCTCTCTACTGCGTTGATGAGCTCAGAGATCCAAGGGGCCACTTGGCAGTGACACAGCAAACCATATCTCAATGCCTCTGGTGGGGCTCCAAGTTAAAAACCAAACCTTGGGGCTGATGGCTCCTCAGCCAGGGGCAGGTCTTGCAGAGCACTCAGCATCCCTCTTCCTTCTCCGGCTGCCTTCAGCAGCCTGCAAACACAATCTTCCAGTGCACCTCACAGGGTCTAACCTTGCTTTGAAAGTCTGAACGTATTTACTGCCTTTGATTTCCTGCCTGGGGATGTGTGCTTGGAGCCTGCTAACAAAGCTCAAAGAGCAGAGTCAAAGCACTTTCTCAGTGCTGGCTGGTACAGGTGAAAGGAAGCTGGCTGGCACCAGTCGCCATCCCTGCATGCATGCTTGAGGACAATGCAGGAAACACTGCACAGCAAGGACAGGCACAGGGCTGGGGCCATGCATCCCTGCACAGGCAACTCTGCCTGGTGCCTTCCCTGTCCTGTACTGCCATGAGCCGTAAGCAGATCTAAATCCCACCATATGCCAACTTCAGGCACTCTAAATCTCATTAATTCAACGTACATTGTCAGCATCTAATGTCTAAAGGCACTTAATTAGTGACAACCATTAGCTCCTCCATTTTGGAGCATAAAGGTTTATATGCACCTAAATAGGAGCTGTGGGGTGGCACCCTGGTCCTGGTCTGAACACATGGGCAAGGGGCCTCAGTCATCAGCCCTTTGCCTTAGACTTTGGCCACATCTAACCTCTTGCAGCAGCAGTGCTGAGTTCAGCAGCAGGCACAGTGATGGGCATCGCTAGCTGGCCAGGATTTAATTGAACACAGATGGACCTGAGGCAGCCTGAGCCTGATGCAAAGTGCTTCCAGTCCTTGCTTCCCCCTGGGGTCTGCAAGCCACAGAAACAACAGTGCTTCCCAGTTCGGTCATAACACTTCCTTAAAGCTATTTGTTGTTTGGTTTTTGAAGTGAAGCTTTCATTATCTAGAAGAGACATTCAGAGACACTCACAGCTACTCATCACTAATAAAAATAAACATTCAGCCTGGACAGGCTAGGTACATCAGTGCACTTGTTCAGTAGCTGCTTCTTCCTCGCCCGAGTACCAGACGGGAATGGCCACTCATGAACCTCTTCTCTGGAAGTACCATTGTTTGCAGAGAAGCTGCCAGCTCTTGGGGGAGAAAAGCACAACACAAAAAACCAAAAGAGATTCTCCGTGGTGGACCCCCGATGGACCGTGCCCGAGAAGTCCATCTAGCACACCACACTGTGCTTGCTCCTCCATCACCCCACGCTTTGTACCCTTTTTGGGAGGTTTGTTTCTGAAGGAGAGCAGCAGAGGCCAGGGGAGTCCCCTGATGTGTAGCTGGCCCTGGAGAGGCACGCTGGTAGGTGCAGCAGGTTTTTCAGCCATCCTGGCCAAGGGGGGAGCACATGGCAGCGTGGCCCTTCTTGCCAACCTCACAGTGCATTAGGATGGCAGGAGGGAAGATACACATCTGGATAAAGACCGTGTTATTGTCCTGAGCCTCCTCGTCCTGAGAAGGACAAGACTCAGTTTGCAGGCTGTGCTGAACTGATGGAGAAAGCTTATCACCTCCCAGGACCAGACCCAAGTGTTGTGTGTATGCATGGCCATGTCTTGATGGCACTTGGACTACAGCTGACATGGAGAGAGGAGAAGGCAGCAGGGCTTCCTCCTGCAGATCGCAGCCAGACACATCAATGTCATTTCTTGTGAGGGAAAATTGGAGAAGGTGCCAAAAAAAGCCATAGAAATGATTTAATGGCTTGAGAATCCATTTTTTTCTGTGAGAGACCTAGCTTGTAACATTTGTTTTCTCATCAAAGAGAAGACTGAAAGATGACTCTCTTGTAGCATGTGAAGTATTTCCACAGGAGGAAATACCAGCTACGAAAAGGCTCTTTAACCAGCAGAAAAATGCATAACAAGAGCCAGTGGCTGGAAGCTGAAGCCAGACAAATTAAAACGGGAAATAAGGCATATATTTTTAAGAGTGGGGATAATTAACCACTGGAACAAATCCTTAAGGGAGGCTGTGGATTCTTATCTCTGGAGAGTTTCAAATCATGGCTGGATGCCTTTCTAGAAGAGGTACTTTAGCCAAAGAAGCTATTAGGTTCAATACATGGGTAATTGTGTGAAATGTAATGGCCTGTGATATACAGGAAGTAAGAACTGACATCTAATGTTTCTTTCTGCCCTTAAATCTAAGAAGCTATTCATCTAGATGGGAGCCCTGTGCCTATAGCTGAGAATTTGATCCAAGGCCCTCACTGTAACATTTATAAACCTGTGAAAAATGAGTGTATAAATGTGCCAAAGAGAACAGAATCAAATGGTGGATGGGGAGCTAAGGAAGAAGAAATACACCCATAAAATAATTTATTTATTTTTTTTATGAATTATGCTGGAACGCAATGGGCACCTATAGAAACCAGGACTGTCAGGCAGCAATTTACACTGGAGAAATTAAAATGAAATGGGAAGATACGAGACTATGTTTGGAGACTGTCAGGTTTCTGCAATAAAATTGTGTTAGTAATTAATAATCTCCCAGAAAAGAGAGAGAGAGAGATCATCTGCTACCATGCGTCTATTAGCAGATAAATCCAAAGTGAAAGATATCCCCTCTGGGACTACTTGATGGATTATATTAAATTTAATGGTAATGGAAGGAATACTGTAATTGGAAGATGCTGGAGGGAAAAGATGTGGTGGGAGCAAGAAAAAGAGGTGCACTGCTGATACAGAAGACCCCATGGTATAGGAATGGGCTCAGTTCCTGCCAAATTGCACCAAAAGAGCAGAAGATGCTCCATTCCCCATAGGCAAGAACCAGAAAATGTACAAGATTATCTTAGCTCATATGGAAGCCAATCTATATTGTCCTCAAGGGAGGTACGTTTGGCAACTACAGTGTGGAAAATAAATATTAGAAATGCCAGGATTTTTAAAATCTATATTTCAGAGGAATAAAATGACAAGTTCAATTAGGTTCTTCGAAGCAGAGGAGAGAAACTGATTAATCAGGCATGGAAGTTCCTAAGTAACCAAAACAACTGTGTGGGCTTTCTCCTCTTGACTCATGTTACAGGAGGAGGGTGTATCTATTTGCAAATGGAATATATTTCCACATGCTCTATAAAGGAATGTCCAAACATATCTAGATAGAAAACGTCCCTGTTATCTAGGTCTCTCCAGAGCCTCTTGTACATTGTGTGAAGCTCTGGAATACATACAGGAATTTTAGGGTGTTTCCTTTGAAGATAAAGTGGCTTTTTAAAGAATATGTGGACTCGGTGCTAACAGCCCAAAGGGGCAATACGAACTTCACAAGTAAACTTGTATTGAGCAGAAAGGTAACTACAGTAAATGACAACCTAGATTAAAATAAATCAGCAACACATTTATAATGTCTGAAGTCCAAAGGCTTCTTGGAAAAATAGCCTGTCTGTCAGAAACACACCATGTGGAGAACCATATCCCTGCAAATTGTCAGCAGAATAACAAGAGTTACCGTCCTTGGCCAGTGAAACATCAAATTATTATTGCATCTGAGCTGGCTCTGTCCCAGAGCATTGGATACCGTCTCTACCAGCCTCAGAAAGCTGCCTTCTGCAGATGGGCTTTTTCAGAGGTGTCGTACACCTCACCGCTCAGGGGAAGAGACAAACAAAAGCCAACGCGTGTGACACAGAACTGAACTGTGCAAATAATATCATGCAAGGGGATGCATCCTGATCATAAAGCTACAGGATGTCTGCAGAGAAATCCAGCTTTCCAGTAGTGCTCCATTTGCTCACTTTGGTGGAAGGCTGAGAGAGAGGGGAAGGAAACCCCTCACTAGTCTCAAAACCCTCGTGTTTTGAAAGGGATTTGGGGGTTGCTTTTTAGGTCATTTTTGGTGACAGCTGATTGAATTTGATCACAACAGCGATTAGGAGGGCGACCAAGGTAGGTCTGTACACTTTGGTGGTTGAGCACAGCAGAGCAGAAAGCCACTGGCACAGCTGCCACGCTCATCTTGTTCTGGGTTTTTTCTCCACTGCCCAGCACCCAGCCCTCCTCCACGCCACGCTCCCTGATGCTTCTGCACCCAGGTGCCCTTGCCCGCTGCTGGAGCGGGTGGGTGCGCGGCCTCCTGGCGTCACAACACTTTTGTGGGTGTTAGCATCACGTGCGACTCAAGCAGCATCGCTAATCTGTGTAGTGGTGCCTCTCCTTGACAGCACAAGCCACTCCAGCCCAGGGATCGCTAGTTTATTTTTAAGGAATATTTTATTCGTGTGGACTCAGAGCTGTTTCCCGCAGGAGAATGTCTTGGAGTAGGAAATGTTCCAAATAACATATGAGCTGCTACATACATCCACCGCAGAGAAGTGAAAGCTAATAGATGAAGCAGAAAGCTCTGAACTGAACCCTCACAGTGCTTAACCCTGACTCTGCCAGTGATTTGCTGCAAGAACGGGGATGAGCCATTTAGCTAATGCCTCTCCCCTCCGCCTTCTGGTGGTTATTACAAGGATGAATTATTTAATGTGTGTACACAGCTTTGATGTTGTACGCACCATTTCATACGTACATAAGTGCTAAAGATTATTGGGTGGTTCTGTCATCTCTAGAACACTAAACATGGATTTCTGGGCTTAATTAGGTGTGCAAAAACGGCTGTACACAGCCACAGCCACACTGGAAAATGCGAGTCCCGATGTATAAATAATGGTGATGCCATGGCAAAACGGATCTCAGCAACAGAAAGCCCAGCTGGATTTAACCTTGGCCAAGCCCTGCTAAAGTGCCTCTAATGGCCTCTAAGCTCTTAAGGCATCCAGAGATGATTCCCACCTCCGTCCTTTCTTGCTCTGCCCGGTGTAAGTTTGAGCAGAACAGGATGATTATTTCACCTAAAAAATCAAACCAAAACCTGGACAGAAGGCATGAAAACTTTGCTGTAATTTCAGATCTTGGGCACAGGCTTATCAGAAGTTTTGCAGAGTGTACTCTGGCAGGAAAGCTGGAGGGCTGTGAGTTGCTTGGCCAATGAATGCATCAAGCCACCACAAAGCATTTTTCATGGCTTGCCTGTCCTCTCCACTGCTCTGCTTTAGGTGCGATATGTCGCATCCAAACACATGCTAGCCACTAGCCTTGGAGAAATGCTCCACTTGCAGATCCAACATAGTGAGACTGTCAAAACCCTTTATGCAAGTCACAGAATCACAGAATGGTTTGAGTTGCATGGGACCTTAAAGATCATCCAGTCCAACCCCCCCTTCCATGGGCAGGGACTTCAGTATAAGTCAGTAAGGCGCAGCAAGCTGCGATTTGCATTTGTGCAATTTACTCCTGTTTGGGAGCTGGCTAATCTCCACCAGTGCAAATAGCAGCTTTGCCCGTATGCACTTGGGGACAATGCTGACAAAGCCCCATCAGCGGCTGTCACCAGTGGATATAATATGGCAAAATCCCCAAACCAAACAAGACCTTAATTTCTCATTGAGTTTTGAGTTTCCTGAAATCTAAACTTGAATGAGGTTTCATCTCTTGCTCAAGGGGTAAAATCCTTGGGCGAGAAAAGGTAAATAAAGGTTCACAGTGCACAGGCTTTCTGCAAATAAATGCTTGAGTGTCTCACCAATGGGACTGGCATGATGTAACTGCAACAGCATCTCGGCCTCATCTATGTTGCAGGACCTTGGGAAAAGTAACTTCAGCTTCTTCTGTTGATCCTGTGTCATCACAGAAATATTTTCAGAGTACCTTCTTCATATGTTAATAGTTTTGCACATTATTAAACTGGGTCTAATTATGCTTGGTTTGCTAGGAGCAGCAAATCATATTCACAATTGTGTTTTCATTAAAAAAATTATTCTATGTAAAGATTTCATTAAGATGTTAATTGCTACCGGAATTATATGCACATAAATGCTAAACAAGAATACCTGCCCATTATTAGAAAATAATTTCCACATATACAAAGCCCTTTAATTTGTTTCAGATTTTAAGTGGGAAGTAGTGTGCCTGGTTAGAATCAGCAAAAGATCCTCTGTTAGGAAAATGTGGCTTTATTTCCTTCTCTGCAGAGTGTTGCTTGCCAGGCCACACTAAAAGAATAGGTGATGCCCTTTTAGCATTGATAAAAAGAATGGCTCATATAAAAAAATCTAATGATGGGAAACATTGTGCAGGTTTACATCACTGAAAGAGTCAGCTCAAAAAAAACCCCACAGACTATAAGTCAAATGTGTGAGGACAGCAGACACTTTTCTAACTGTGGACCCTGTATTTTAACCAAGTGTTGTGGTTTGACTCTGGCTAGCAGCAAAAAACCACACAGCCACTTGCTCACTCTCTCACCCCTGGGGATGGGGGAAAGGATTAAGGGAGCAAAGGGAAAAGAGACTCGTGAGTTAAGAACAATTTAATAACTTAACTACAAAAAAATTGAAAAGAATAATGATAATAATAATGACAACAGTAATATATACAAATACACAAATGAGTGATACACAGTGAAACTGCTCACCACCCGATGACTAAGGCTCAGCCCATTCCCAGCTAACAATCCTGGAGCAGAGAAAGTCCCCAAACCGCAATCCCAGAAAAGAGATAAGAGCTCAAGTGTCCGAGAGACCAAGAGCTGACTGACAGAGCAAGACATCTGTGAGGGAGAGAAGCGACCTACAGAGAGACAGAGGGCACTTTGGACAGACCCTCATCTATACACTGGGCATGGTATGCATGATAAGGAATAGACCATTGGCCAGTCTCAATCCTAAACCTAAAGTAAAATCCTAGGCTAATAACTGGGGCTGTGCTCCCTCCCAGCTTCTCCTGCACCTGCAGACACTGGCACAGCAGAGAAGCTGAAAAATCCTTGACTGTCCTGGTAACAACCATAAACATCAGTATGTGATCAGCTGCCTTCTCAGCACAAATCCAAAACACAGCCTCTCACTAGCTGCTATGAAGAAAGCTAACTCTGTCCCAGCCAAAACCAGGACACCAAGCAAGGGTAAACACCGAACTTTCAAAGAGGCCTGGATGGAACAACTATGTCCCTTGCCAGAATCCTTCTGAATTTGTTGGTCTTTCTTTGCGAAGAATCCACTGTGAGATGAGAAGTGAGTTCCCTGTCCCATGTGCAACCTCCAGCCCCTGGAGAGCAAGGGCAGCAAGGACATAACTATAGCCAAAATCCTGACAGAGGTGGAAGCAGCTGGAAATTACACCAGTGAGCTCAGTCACATCACAGGAAAGCATCTCTGCTTGTGCCTATTGGTCTCAAGGTGTAATGACAAGATGGGGTTTATTTTTGGCCTCTAGAAAGAGGATTTCTTGCTCTTTCAGAGCATATTGAACACTGAGATCAAACACCTCCTATGTAAGGTCCACTGACATGCCCTGTTGGGCAACAGTCATCTTCAGTGACATGGAGAGAACAGTGAAAAGGAAAATACAAAAGGTCTGGCAGTATCAACAAAATCTCCTTTCTGTGCTTTCCTCTAGCACCACAGGCTGACTCTGCATGCGGGAATGGAGAGCTTTCGCTCAGGACAGAAGTGGAAAGGAACAAGAGGAATGTAAATACAGTGTGAACCAGAAAGCACACTCAGAATTATAACAAGTCTACTTCAAGAGGAGCCACAACAGAAGACTGAAAGCCTGAGCAGTAGGAACAAGGAAATAGAAAAAGGAAATTAAATTTTTAAGACCCTGTACGTTTAGATGGTGTTATCTTCAAGACAACAAACAGCAAGGGGGCAGGAAATTCAAAATTAAATCCAACACTCTCCTTATTTCCTGATTTTCTCTTGTTAAGCATAAAAAGCACAGCCAGGATCAAGTTAACGTTCTATTTCCTGCCATGTGACTCTATTGGCATCATTTTCGTTGCTATGTATATGTGGACTGACCCACTCTGAAATAATAATAAAAAACCAACATTAATTGCCTTGACATGCAGAGAGAGGTAAGCAAAGGATTTCAGAGGTGTAGTTCACAAGAAATGTAACAA
The DNA here is from genome assembly GCF_000699245.1 of Pterocles gutturalis. NCBI lineage: Eukaryota > Metazoa > Chordata > Aves > Pterocliformes > Pteroclidae > Pterocles > Pterocles gutturalis. The sequence continues at coordinate 31,947 of NW_010125381.1, forward strand.
GCCTGACTGCTGGTCCCACAGGGTTTTTTGTAAATCCAAAGTGAACGTCTATGGATGGAGCTCATGTCTGATGGCGGATTCTGTTATTAGGTGACACTTACTAATCAGTGTGAGCTGTCTGACACGTGTTTATACTACCAGAATAGCTGCCATGTTCTACAGTGCACCAGTTCCTGTGAGCTGCCTGTGAAAGGCAGGAGGTGAACTGTCCTTTGCACCCACCAGCTCACCAGGGCTGCTGGCTACCTGAAGCTCTCGGCGTGCCCTGCTGCAGGGAGAGATCATCTGAGGCACAAGACGATGATTTGAGCAGTAGGATGTTTCCAACCCTGTGGGTAGTTCCTGTGCAGGGAGGTTCTTCCAGGGAAACACCCCGAGTGGGGCAGTGGGACATATGGGGTGGTGAAATGCGGCTCAGGCAGCTCCCTTCCAGCCAGAAGGCATTATTTCCCCTGGTTGCCCATGTCCAAAGCCCTAGGAGCACACCTGCCTATGAGAAATAGCCAAAGCGGAAGGCATACCTAGCCCAAACACACAAATCAGAGTTCATCACACACAGGTGGTACCCGTCCCCAGCCCTTATTAGCAGGGTGTGCAGGGCAGCATGGTATCTCTCTGCCATCCCAAGAAAGGTGCTGTTTCTCTGGCAGAGACAGGTAAGTCCACAGACACGGCCAGTGATGTCCCTGGACCATCAGCAGGAAGGTGACACCCATGACCCCAAACAATGGTGCAAGGCAACCCCTGCCTTCCCCAGGCTCATCCTCGGCATGGGATGAAGAGCCTGAGGAGGGAGAGCGCCTGGGCTGTCACCGAGGCTCAGCACAACCTTCCAGTAGCTTCCCTGTTATCAGGAAACAGTTTGGACTCAAACTTTACTAACATTAAGTTTTTGCCCCCACGAGCTCTGGGGGCTCAGTGGTCTCAAGCTCGAGGGCTTGCTTTCCTCAAGGGCTGTCCCCTGCATCAACGCTGACTCTGACACAAGCCCCTTCTTTTGTTTTTCGAGTGAAGCCCATCACTAACCCGAGGGCAAACAGCAGCCAGGCGGTGCTGCAAGCCCCAGGGGAGCAGCAGATGCTGCCTGGGTCCTGCTGGCTGTGTCCTGCGCCCTCCGCCAGCGCCCACGCTCTGCCAGCCGCACTTGGGTCCCAAATGACAGCCCAGGAGCTCAGGCACGGTTTTCAAAGCAAAGAGCTAGACTTTGATTATTACTTTGAGATTACTGTTACAGAGCAGTTTTAGTCATCATGACCTGACTTTTCACTGATATCTATGAGAGTTGACCCAAGCTTCTGAGCAGAATTCTGTGTTTTCAAAAACTATTTTTTTGACAATTCTGGAATCCTCAGAACGGAGGTTGAGAGGTAGCAGGACATTGTACTTTTTTCTATGCCAATGTTAATTTTAAAAATTGCCTCTTTTTACCCAGAGTCAGTAGTTTTTGAAAAGAACAAAGGAGGGAGGGAGGGACAGAGGAGCGCAGGAAGGGACAAAAGGGGGAAGGGGGAAAAAAGGAAAAGAGAGGAGAGGAAAAGGGAAGGGGAGGAAGAAAGAGACAAAGAAAGGAAGAGAAAAAAGAACAAAAGGAAGGAAGAAAGGAAAGGAAGGAAGGAAGGAAGGAAGGAAGGAAGGAAGAACTCTGCTCTGTAGGCAACAAGGTTAGGTGAATTGTACTTGCATTGACAAGTGACACTTGAAAAGAAGGATTCTACACTGTGTTCTGACCCTTCCACTTTGCTTCCTATTTAATGTGTTTCTGTTCACATCAGAAAAGTTTAGCAATACAATTCACATTTCAAGCAACACTGTGAATCAGCCTGCCAGAGACTGATATAGTTCTTTCTCTGCTAAGGTCTAATGTGTCACCGCTTGATGAAACAATTTTGCCAAAAACAAGTTGAAATTTTAAGACATCACTGAAGGGTATGGTAAGTCCTTTCCAGGATTTTCCAGGAAGTTTTATCACATGGGTTAAAAGTCGAGACTAAAACCCATCAAAGTTGGTGGTGTGGAGCTGCTGTAAGTGATGCCTGAATACAGCCCTGCCATGACATGCTTTATGGAAATTATGAGCAAGAAAACCTATGAAAATGAGACACTAAATTTACCATTTTAACTTTCAAAACTTTAGAGGTCTCTGGGCTTTCTTTTGCCATTCTGTCCCCTCTCCAGTTAAAAATGACTGAACAAAAAGAGAAGGAAAAACAAAGATTGAGGGGGGGGGGGGGGCACCGTC
>NW_010125381.1:34216-50506 GCF_000699245.1 Pterocles gutturalis
AGGACCATTATTCATTTTATTTGTTCTGAAGGGAGAAAGACAGAGAGATGGAGTTCCAAGTTTGTAGAAAAAGTTGGATTTTTCATTATTTAAAATGTTGAAACATAAATTTCACACTCTTTAGAATGAAATACAATATGAAGAATCTCTCCTCTTTGGACGAGCCCTAGCCCCAGGCAGAGGCGGAGGAGAGCTTCCCCACATGCACTCATCGTGTGATATTTTGTATGAGTCAGGAGGCAAGAGAAGAAGAAAGGTCTCCAGCAAAGAGAATAAGCAATGACAAAGCACCCAAAAGCACTTTTGAGTGCTATTTAATGGACTGTCCTCTTTATAAACTAACCTCTTCTGCTCACTTGTGCAGCGACCGAAGACCCCATCCCAGATCTGTTTTCTTTGCCGAAGGAAAGGCAGACCTACATCTCCCAGGAAAGCACCTCAGCTACCAGCCATGGGGTTAACATGCAGGATTTCACCCTGCATCCCACACCCTGCCCTCTCTACTCAAGTTGCACCCCTGTGTAGAAATGTGAGAGACTCCTGGGGTATGACATGAAGGGAATCAGAGACCTCACTGCCAAGAGGCTATGAGTGGTGAAACAGCAGTCTGTGCTGCTTCTCTTATCATACAACTGTCAACGTAAAATGCAGACACAGGCAGTCGCTTCAAACTGAACAGGATTCAGGGTTGTGTTCCTATTTCTACATCCAGGCCAATGAATCCTTCTCTGAATAGTGGCTGTGCTCCAACTGCCACTCGTTGTGAAGACAAAATGTGTGGAGGACATGAAGATGGGTGATAAATGCAGCTGGGAGAAGCATATGGAACAATCAGGAACATATAGGACCAACTCTTATCCCCACGTGATTTACCAGGGCCAAAGGAGAAGCTGGGTCAGGAACAAGGAATGTAGTTTGCATCTACTGAACAAGGAACAGTGTTTGATAAAGATGCAAATTTGCAAAGGATTTAGGATGTATGCATAGCAAGCAGCTGAACACAGACATCAGTGTCATAGGGCATATATGGTTCTTGGTTGAATAGATAATGCTGAAAAATTAGAAGCTGTCAAAAAGAGTTGGAAAAGCTTTTGAGAAGACTTTTAAGACGCTTAGCCATAAAAGAAGACTGAAAAATGATTGATTAGTGTGTGTTGGTGAAGAAAAATTTTTCCATGAAGAAAAAATATGAAGCACTAAAAGACTGCTGATTTTAGCAGAACCAAAAACCAGTGGCTAAAAGATGAAGCCAGATGTGTTCTTATGTTGAATGAGGAGCAATTCTTATTTAGCACAGAAGGGAATAAACCTCTGGAACAAACTGCCAAGGGAAGTGCTGGACTTCCAGTCTTTCAGTGTCACCAAAGCAAGACTGGGTGCTTTTCTGGCAGGTATTGCTTAAACACAGACTTCAGTTGAGTTACCAGCCTCAACACAAGAGTAGCAGACAGACAGGGAAGAGCCTCTTACAGACACAAGATCAGACCAGATGATCCGGTGGGTCCTTCTGGATATGTGCTCTGTGAACATATGAACCTAAGGTCTTTAAAGCTTTCTTAGAAAATCACAAATGTCTTCCCCTGAGATTAGCAAGTGCAGCACATGGCCAGCCTGGATAAAATCAGTGCTTCAACAATAAAAATAAGATATTCAATTATACATGACTTTTCTCTATGCTATTCAAAGGGAGCTGGCATTTTGACTCCACTGGCTGAGAACCTGCTGTGAATACCACTTGGACTAGGAAGACTGATGACATTTTGAAAGAACTACATCACTCACCTGATGAACTTTTTATGAGACAAGAAATTTACCTTTATCCATTTATCTACAAAGATAAAAGTCTGCAGAGATAAAAGTGAAAAACAGGTAAAAAACCTGACTGCCCTTTCAGGACTTTTTACAATTAAGTAAATACACACTCTAATCCACCAATTTATAAGGTCTGTCTCTCAGCATCCTGCCCCATTAAATTACTCTGTGGCATTCTCTTTCTCCTTTTCCAATTGTTTGGATGAAGTCCTAGCTTTACATCAGTCTACGGCCAAACTTAACAGGGGTGAAGGGGGAAGACTTTCAGCCTCTGTTTGCCTTTAGAATGCCTTCCTGTTAATCTGATTGGGTTCCCCAGGTTTGCTTAACCAGCCCTGCCAATTCTGACAGCTTTGGTGGGTCCTCTGCTCCCCATTCTTCTGTCCCTTCTGTATAGCTGTGTTGCAGGAACATGCCTGCACCCTGCTCCATCTTCAAGCGCACACCAGAGACAGGGGCTGGACCACTGCTGTACAGCCCACATACACACTGACATTTCTTAACACTCAAACTTGCAATTCCTTTAAAGTTTTCTGTGATTTCTTAAACTCCATACTAACAATTCAGGTGTTCTGACAGGTTCTACCATACTCATGACAACATACACCATCAACAGGGTTGGGACTTTCAGCTGCAGGACAGGGCTCTGGACACTTGAGCTAATGCAGTAACATATTCACCCTTCAAGTTAACTGCAAATGCAGGAGGCAAGAGACATAGTTTGCTAATGGGTCTTATAGATGTTTGCTAGCAGCAGAGGTACAAAGAAGCTCAGAAAACCTGCCCCTAATCCAAGCTCATGATGGAAGAGTGTTCAAGTGGACACAGGTACCTCCAAACAAATCACCTGTTCTGACCTCTTCTATCTTCTCCCTTCAAAAACTGTGCCTGCTGTAGTCCCACATCTCCCTTGCTCATTTGTCCACTCTCGCCAGTGACTTCCAGTCTCCACTCTCAGGTTTCTCACCCCCGTTTCTGTTTTCTTATCCATTCAGTCCTAGTCTTTCCCTCCAGCCTTCACTCCAGCCCCCCAGCCTTCCTCTCCCAGCATTCAGACCCAGGCTGTTTCCCCATTTTCAATGTCTTCACCCTTCCTTTCTTCTGTCCATACTCACGTTCAGCATGCTTGGCTCCCTGTTTGATCCCTCTCTCTGCCTTGCAGGGTCTCACAATCCCAGCCTCTTCCCCATGTTCCTCAAAACTCCTGTCTGCCTTTCCATCCAGCTGGTTCTTCCCCTCAGTGAAGATCCCACTCACAGGCATCTCTCTTTTCACAGTATCTGCTCCTTCTCCCCACTCCCATCAGTTTCTCAGCACTGCCTCTTTGTCCCACTAATCTCAGGATGCTGCTTGATTTCTTTTTTATTCTCAGCCTGCCTTCTATGACCACTTCACTATCACTACCAGTCTCTGCTCCCTTCCCAGTTTCCCCCCTCACAGCCCGCTCTCACCAGCCCCTCTCAAAATACTCACACAGCCTGTTAATATTCTGGCTCTTTCCTGCTTCTCCTCCATTATCTCCAAGTCACAGTGTCATTCCTTTCCTGTTCAGTCTTAGTCTTACCACACTAAAGAAGACAGGAGATGGGAGAGTAGGCTGGGAGGGGGAAAACTGGGATGGGAGCAGAAATGAGATATGCAAGAGAAATGGTCAGGATGGGATTAGCAGCCTATTTTTTCCATTGAGTGGGTCCCCAGAAAAAAAATAAAACATTTGACTGCACTTTATGCATACCCAGAAAGAAAGCCTGAGGATCACATATTCATCATGGAAAATTCCTGCCTCAATGAGTAAAATTTTGCAGTTATAAGTAGCAGAAAATTGGATCATTGCAAATATCAAGGGATCTTAATTAACAATTTGCCGTTATTCTAGGTGTAATGCAACATAATGTTATCCCAAAATAGGAACTGCTTCATCTGCATGGCAAGTTCATACTATTATTTAATTCTTATGTTGTGATAATGTGATACTCTCAATACGGATCAGGGCATCGTGTTGTAAGACTTCACAGGCACATATCTATACAAAACTATCTCTTTGGGGAAGGGCTTACAGTCCAAAAGGAAGATTTAATCAGCTCAAGTCTTCCCATTTTGCCCAGTAACTTTCTGATTACAAGAACATGAGGACTGAGTGTAAAACACGTGTAGGTTAAGTAATTTTAAATAACCAATTATCCCCATCCAGCCATGCTGGATTTGGGATTTAATTGCTTTAGACACACAAGCTTTTTCTCCAGTTATCTTTTCACAGCCCACAAACACAATTTCCTGTAAAAGTTGCGTTGTCCTGAAAATTCACCATAATGAATTCTCCAGTCTGAGCACTCTGACCCAGTTCTAAGTCAAAAGTTTGTCTACACAGCTAAGTAAAAAACTTAGTAAGTCATAAGTGAACAATATTGGCCTAATATAACAAGATTCTCATAATGAAGTAGAACCTGAATGCTCATCTCCTGAAAAATCCATCTCTATACTTTACAGATAAAGAACTGCAAACTGCAGAGCTCTATTTCCAAAACCCATATAAAATGCTGTACACTGGACTTAACATTTAGCTGTAGCTTTCCGATTCATAAAATCATAGATCAAATTATTTGCTTATTTTCTCCCTGTAATAGCAGCACAATGCTGAAATTTTGCCACCAATCACTGAGCACTGAATCGATTTGCAACTAGCATTTCTTTATTTTATTTTATAGAGCATCAGGTCAGAAAATGGCCCGCATTTCCGTGGCAATCTCTCTCCTGTATGCATAGCAGCAAAGAAAGAAAAAACATGAGTACTTATTATTTTGTTAAGTGTGTTGGACTAAATTAAGTTATAAAAAAAATAATGAAAATCTCTGCAATTCACCATAAAAATTTCATTTCCAAAAAGATCCAGTAAAGCTATCAAAGAAAAAAAAAACAACATTTCTATGGTATATCCTATTAGGTGATACATAAATGAAACTGCATATACATCAAGACTTAAATAACTATATAAATGCATCCTAAATTTCCTGAGACAGATGGTGGATCATATACAGACAAGATATGCATTCCAAAAAGATTTTTCTTTAAGAAGAATAAGAAAGGGAAGAAGAAATAATAGCGGGGAAATGCTTAAAATACTATTAAATTAAAACAAACCCCACAAGATTATGCTGCAATATTAGACAATGCAAAGCAAATGAAAGCAAGGGATGACACAGTCATTTTGGCCCTGACTCAGGAAATCGCCTAAACACGTGTGAGGACATCTCAGGAAAGAATGTGAGTACAAGCTTAAACTGAGGCATGATGAGATTTTCACCCTCACACTGGCCCCTGTATCCCGGATCCAGCAGCTGGGGCAGTGGGAGGAGACAGCAGCAGTGCTCTGAACAGCAAAGGCAGGTGAAAAGGTCTCCTGACAGATGAACTGAGCTTGATGGCCCTCCAAGGTGTGGTGTAGGAGGGGGTCTGAATGTGGGCAAACCTACCAGCTCCCAGGGCGCTGGGATTTCTGTACAGATCACACTTGATAGGGCGGATTAGGGAGGCTGCCTGCTCTGCACTGGCCAAAAGCTCTTGTAGGCAGCACAAACTACCAAGAGCATGAAGATATTTTTATGTGACCTTTGTCCCTTTTGCACCTAGTTCTTCTCTGCTTCTCCCCTTAGGAACGCGTCAGATTCTCACTTCAAGAGCTTAAACACCACTGGCTTAAACAGGGGTTGGGTACACGCCTGATGTCTGAGAATACTTTCATACCTTGTGATGATCTGTGATGTTTCCACTGCGGTCAGCAAGCAGGAGGAGATAGAAATACTGTACTTAAATCTGCAGAGAAGAAACTCTTGTCAGTTCTCTTAATTAACCCACTACCAGAGGGTAACAATGAAAACATTCTTTACATTTGTCAGGCACTGCAGATAAAAGGAGTTACATCAAGTACAGTTACAAATCGTAGATGGTGAATCCTTCCTGCCAGAAGCATTCAAGCAGATTCTAACATGATCTTTATCTCTTTAAAAATACTTCAGTTAAAACACTTACTTCTGGATGTCCTTTATCTGTCATGGCTGTCCACCCTGTTTCCAAACGAATAAGTATATTATTCGGATTATGGGATCAAAAGTCAGGGAAGGTTGCTATATGTTGTGCTAAGATAATATTTTTGTACTTCGTATGCGTTTTATACTGCATCTAGTACAAAGAGCAAGTCATTCAAGTTTATATTTAGGGTGAGAGAATGATTATATAGTGGTTGCGTGATGGCTTCTTGGGCAGAGTAATCTTAACTTGAGGAAATTTCCTCACTTCTTGGAGTTTCTGATTGCAGCTTCCACAACAGAAGAGCCTGTTTACCCTGTCTGTTGAGCAGCAAGGCACTCTTCCATATTTTGTGCTACAGTTTGTGCATTAAATTTTCTAGCAATTTTTTTTTCTATTTTGTAGGTTGCTTTAAGGAATCGTAAGAGAAAATAAAAGCAGAAGATAATCAAATTTTACAAAATATAAGCCAATAAAGAACAAAACCTCCTTGTGCTACCCTAAGGACCCCCACACTCACCCATATGGATTAGTTCAGCTATTTCTGAATTTCATTTTCTGGATTACTCTGCTTATGTATCTATTATTTGTTGCTGGATTTGCCAGCAGACCATGGAAATTTAAAACCTTCAAAATATAAACCCAAATAAGACTGGAAGTTCTTCCAAATGTTATTAAAATACAGAACAGTTGTATAATAGTACACCTTTGCATCATTATAGAAAAGAATATTCTAGTTCCCTCTCTTTCTCTTTCAGTTGTGCTACACCCTAATTACAACATGAAAGCAAGAGTTCCAAAATCAATCACAGCGCTGACGGCAGGGCTTCATATTTAGCATACTTTCAGTAGAAGCATTTTCCCCAGTAATAACAACTGGGTTTAGTCTGTTTTTAAGACCAGCACTTCAGACCTAATCCCAGACTCACCACAACACCGTCTTTGATTGCATGGGATCAAAAACTCACCTTGAACTTGTAAGGCAGTTTTGCAAACTGCAGAATTGTTATTGTCTGCTTCTTCCCTCTCTATGAATTTTCTTCCTAATGTTATAAGACTTTTAGGTTTGTCCACCAAATGATATAAAATGACACAGCTAATGGTAGTACCAAAAATATAATTTCCTTTTTAAAAAAAGATCTTTTTATAGAATTAAGTGCATGTCATTTTTGAATATGATGTTTTATTTGCAAAAATGTAAATGATCTTGTCACTAAACAGCAAACAAAATGATGTATCTCTGAAAAATATGATAATGCTTTTTTAAGGATGTGCAGATGGTGCAGTTAGAACATCTGCAGTAATAGATGATCTAAAGAGAACAGGAATTCTTTGAGAGGATGAGTTACTACCTCTAATCTATTTTTTTGCAATTTTTTTGCAATGTTCTTTGCTGAGAAGCATTCTCTACCCTGGAGTGCTCAATATTTGGCCTCTTTTCAGAGCTTCTACTATACTCAAGAGAAAATCTTAATCATAAAATCTATTAAACATTGTAATCAGTCCACAGTCCATTTTTCAACATGTCATCAGCTGAAGTTTTTTTATATGCATCAAACAATGTTTATTCACACAAACAGAAAGCACCTTCATGACCAACATGGTCATGTAATGGAGGAGGGTTAGAGAAGGTCAGTAAGGACCATCAAAGGTATGGTATGGTTTCAGGATGAAGAATCACTAAGTAATCTTGCATTTTTCAGTCCAGAACCAGGGCATATGCTAGTGGTCTAAAAGACAGTCCCTCTCAAAGGAGAGGATAGTGCAGATTGACAGCTCACTGCCTTTTCAAAAAGTAAGGTGTGACAAATGAAGCTAGTGGGAAGTAGGCTCAAGCTGGACAGAAGATGCAGTTGCACTGTGGATCTCCTTGCCATAGGATGTTTTATGTGACAGAAGCTTACACAGGTACAAGGGGACACTGAATAAAGCCATGGAAAAGAAATCCATTGAAGATTGCTAACTCCTTAAGAAGTTGCATCTGGTTTAGAACATCTGCCAATGCCTGGAAGCTGTTGTACTCTTCCCTGGACATCTTTTTTGACCATTGATTTGATTACAGAGGTAGAATGAATCCTTGGTCTGACCCTATGGGGCCACTCTTCTGATAACGTATTTCGGTCCCCTTGAAGGCAGAAATGGTTATGTGTGCAAATATGTAGGTAAAAGTTTAATGAAACTTATGAAGCAACTCTTAATGATCTTCCCTACCATTATACATCATTCCATTTGTCAAGAAGAAACTGGATTATGATGATTCCATAGTAGGCGCTGTGCTTGAAGATCACTGAGGACATAAGGAGCACTCTACAAAAAAATGGTCTCTGCCTAGACTATATGCCTAGTTACATCTAGTCTAGATTAACATGACATGCTAAATATAATATTTTTAACATCCTCACAAAAATCGGACTTTGGTTCTCCAGTTCAGAGGTGCTCAGACTATTCAACTACTTGGGAAACGATGTCCACCTTAAAATAGAAGTATTTTTACCCATTTCACTTAAGTTCAGTAATCCAAGACAGTGAATGAACGGTAGTAAGTCCTTCTTAAAACCAGTATTTCAAATGTATTTTAATCTTTATATCATATATCTGTGTAATCTCTTTTTTTTCTAATTCTGTTCACTATACAAGTGCTGCAAGGACTTATGTACTTCATCCTCTGTGAGTGAGGGCTTTGCCACTTCTTCTGTTATGGCTAAAGAAGATGGTGAGAACACTGTAGTTGCAGGTGCAGAGACTCCAATTCCTCAAAAAGCCAATGTGGACCCTGAAGGGAGGCACTACTTATGCCATGTTACGCTGTGATCTTTTGTTGGACAGCTTCTTGCCTTTGTTGCCTTGCCCGGTGATTTCCAAGTAGATTTTACAGAAGCACTGAAATAGAAAAAAGAATTAAACAAAAATAATAAATAAATAAGTTTACATAATCATTCCCTTCCCATCAACAATCACTGTAACTGCCTTGTAAAGTACTTCTTTCCAGTCTCCAGAAGCGTGTTCTTGTTTTCTCTACTGGCAACACAAATATTAAACTACAGAGAAACTGAAATACTTCACCCCAGGTCATGTTTGTAATCAGTAACACAATATTTTTATCAAATAAAATGTAAATCACATTGTATGCTGTCCACCTACCAGTGAAGAATCATAAAGATCATGGCAAAGAACACAATAACGGTCACAACGACTACAGTTGCCAGGCAAAAGATCAGAATAGAATCTGTCGGTGTTCTCCTTGATTTCCTTGTTTCTCTTCTTCTCGATTTTTTTGTTTGCATTGCTGAAGAAAATAAATACATGGTCATTATTATGCTCAAATTTTCAAATGAAACAGGCATTTAATCTGATGGAAAGGAGCAGGGCTTGATTATTTACTCTCTGACATCTTTCACAACCTCCAGGCCTTTATTGTATTAGCAAAAGTTAGAATAGTAGCATTTTATACCTTCTTTCAAAGGCATGTCTAACCACGGAAGATGCAAAGAAATGGAGATCAAGGCATGTGGAGTGGGATACATATCACTTAATAGCTGTGAAACACAAAGAACTGGAATTCCTAAAGACAGGGAAAAAATTAAAGTGGGAAAAGTATCTATTTGGTACATGTTAAGGATGACTAATATAACAAAATCTGTGCTTTAAGAAATGCTTTAATGTAAGATTTGAAGACATGTCCATGTAAGATAGGTGAACGATAAAGACAGAAGAATTACCACAGACAGTCTGCCGCTAGAGGCAGGCTGGCTTGTTTATTTTGTGGCTGGTACCAGGTGCTCTGTCACCCAGGGCTGAGGCACCAAGGTACATGGTGCTACAGCAGAGTTCTAACAATGGTAATTGCTGCAATAATAATGATAATAATGAAGCAAAAAGAGAGTATGCTAACAAAAGACTGGATTCAAGGACTTAAGTGCTGCTTTTCAGTTCCCTGTCTCTATCCAGGTCTGCAAAGCCTTTATTTAAAGCAAATAACCACTGAGCATGGAAAGGAGTTGTTCTGCATGGCCCAGAAACACGTAGTGAGGAGAAGCTGCACGAAGCCGAGAAGTGAAAAACGTAGCAAGGCTATCAGGTAAAAATGCATTTTGTAATGCATGAAAATAAATGCCTGTTCAACCGTTCACCTAAGGAAACTGAGGGCACTGCCATTACTTAGGCTGCTTCTCTAAGACCAGACACACAAGTTAGGAGATGACTCTAACAACCAACCCAGGAAGAGTGGAAAATGCTGAAGATGGCCAACCAACTTCCCCCACCTGTTTTTTGACACTGGATAAAGAAACACCTGGAAATCAAACCAGTCACCTTCTTGTGAAATTTAATTGACCTTATTTGTTCAAACACATCCAACCAAATCAATGAACCGTTGGGCATCCTCACAGATTCCTCCAGCTTTGACAATTTTATACAAGCCAACCCTCATTTCTCTTTCATTTTCCCTCATGCAGTTTCTAAAACTATAAGGTGCTATCTCATTGCTGATTGGTGCGCAAAATTTACGTTCACACTGGTAGGAATTCTGTGTAGCAGAATGACTGCAGGAAAACCATTTCTATTTCTGTTTCATTTCTACTTCTATATAAGGTCCTGTGCCGCTGTCATCACTGTAGTATCTAAGCAACTCTTCCATCACATCATTTGAGTTTCATTCTCATGCATCACAGAATTTTCATTCTGATATTCTTAAACCACAGCTCATCTATAGGATTCTCCTGATCTTCCTGCAAGATACAAGACACGTAAGAATGGTGAACAGGCTGAGAATATCATACATAGTAAGTCTGAATACTGGAGTTTTCATACAGTATAGAGCTACCTGCTTGTAGACTAACTCACTTCATTGACTGTGCTGTGTCTTTTTAGAATTACATGCAGTCGTGGGGCATGGAGGTTAATGGAAATTATCTTTGATTTTTCAATTTCATTAATGTAATATATTTTTCCCTTGGCAAGATGTGAAGTTAGAGCTCTAACCTCTGTTTACAGGCTGTAACAGGAGCCTGCTGAAGAGAAAAGCAAGTTTCATGTTATTCACAGCTAATCTACTCAAGTTTTCTTCCTAGGGAAGAAATTCTTCCAATAGTCAAGAACCAGAACTGCCCAAGAGACAACCTGATAATACAGAAGGGGTGCCTTCCAAGTAAACACGTGGTTAAAATGCAAGCAGGAAGCAGACAGAAAAGCAGCTTTCCAATAAGCTGGTTTACAATGAGCAAAGACTGATTCACATCAGGTGCACTTTGAAGCCCCTGACTGCACTCCTGAAGTCCAGGCAACACTCCCAATTAGTCACTGAGATTTTTGCCACAGCCAGAATATGCCTTAAAAACATCTTCAGCTTACAGTTAAGGTTACAAAGATGCATTTACATCAATTTTTTTAAAAAAAAAAGTCCGCTTAGCTTAGCAAAAGTAGGAAGAACGATTTTTTTTTTTAATTTGCAAAGTCTAGTTCAATGACTTTTAACTTAGAGTTTATAGCCCACTGTAGGTCTGTGGACTATTTCACTATAAAGGATGAGCAAAAAAAAGCACTATCATATATGTTCCACAATTACATTGAAAAAAAAAAAGTTAAAATTGTGTGCACGCTGCTAGAAACATTCTAGGGTTCTACACACAAAAAAGACACTGATAACACATCTGACAGTTTTAAGCAGATTGCCTTCAAACCTATGGAAAGCTTGGCATTCTCACTTTACCTGTCGATTATTTATATTCATCTTAAAAAAAAAAGGAATGCACTTAAATTAAATGCAAGGCGGAGATACTGTGTTTAGATTATAGGCACTGTTGGATCTGAACTATGAAGATATGGCTATTTGAAAAGAAGGAATGCTCAGATTTAATTCTTAGCTTCCACTGGTGCTTGCTGATTTGAGACCCACCCTGTGGCAGAAACCCCAGAGTGTCCTGATCACAGCTCATGGATGTCTTTCCAACTGCTCAAGTGCTCCAAGCACTATACACTCCCTCCACCCCAGATCCTATCTGCTACACTAATAGAGGGACAACAGGCTAGATTAAAGGAAACCAAAAGTGTCATCTATATGGCCATTACCAGCTGCTAAGAAGCTTGACAGCTTTTTACCTTATTTCTGCCATCAGAACAATATACTCAGTCTGAGCCACCATGCAGGACCTTGCTCAAGGACCTTCGAAATTTACTTTCTTATTCGGGCCAGAAGAGATACATCACATCCCTCCCTCACACCAAGCACCAGAGCAAGATAGCTCTAAAGCAGAGAGCACATTCTCTGCTGTGGGGTGGCCCAGCAACTGTATTTGCATTGTATACCACAGTTTAACAAAGCTGATTTTTATGCAGTGCATTGCATCTCTGGACTATCCTCTGCCTTCATGCAACCCTCCTCCCTTTAATTTGCTTAAATCCAAATACATTCAGGAGCTTCTGTTGCCACTGCTAGCATTTCCCTCCAGAAAATATCAGCAACACAAATTCTGTCTTTGCATGCTATTCAGTCATTTCTTCAATAAAAGAGAGACTCACAATTCTGTAAATCGTATCCATCAAGAAAGTGGAACACCTACTTCTTCAGCACCATTTCTGTCCAAAGGAAACCCACTACTAACATCAGCACTGTTCCTCTTCCCCTGGGTTCTTCACTTGAGCTGGAGTTCCTCCTAGACCATGATGTTGACTGTACAGCAGTGCTCCATCTACAAGCAAACGCTCAACCAATATGGTCCAGCAGCCAACAGGACTTCTTTCCACTGGTTTTCAGATCCAGAAAGTATGTGTTAGTTTGGCAGAGGGGAATGAGATTCTGTTTCTGCAAGCTGGTTTTGGTTTCTTTTCCCCCCTTAATATAATGGTGATACATAGCTCTTTTTGTATCTCTTCTAGATTATCTATAAACCTTTTTCTACATATTAAAAATGGATGGACATATGCTAGTGGGAGATCAGGATTACATACACAAGAGGAGATCCAGGCTGTTAATCTTGGGTACTGGGATTCCCCATTTCCTTTCTGTGCAAATGCAAAGACAACATAGCCATGCTGCTTACACATTTGTACAGTAGCCAGCTACAGAGATGTGATTCTTCTCTCTCAAGGAATCTCTGGCACTGAAGTCACCAGCAGGAAATGAACGGAAGAGAGACAGGGGCTAGAATGGCCTGAGACACAGAAATGCTATTGCCTCCATCTTCTCCACAGAAGTGTCTCTAGACACACACTCCAGACTCGCTCTCTCACTCATGAGAAGTGTGGAGCTTGGAGCACAGCTGGGATCTCAACAGACTGACACCCTTCACATAGCATCCTAATGAGGATCGTCCTCTGCTCTTGCATTCCTCCCTTGCAGAGTCCTCCCTCCTCACAGGTCTATTATCAGTAAGTATGAATAAACCTCCTTCCAGCTCCACAGTCTTCACAAAACACCAAACACCACCCTTCAGTGTTTCAGGGTAGTGATTTAGTAAGGACATATAGAAACACCAGTTATTAAAAGATGGGATTTTCCTTGCAGAGATCCCAATATTTTTGATGAAGATAAAGTACTTTTTTCTCTCTATTTCTCTTGCTATCAAAGACAAAGAGAACCCATCAGCTTGAACAGTTCTGAAAACAAAAGGAAGAGTCAAATTACTAAAAAACACTCACTCATGCAAAAAGGTCATTACAACTGTTCATCAAAAGGTCACTGAGAAGCGCAGTGATCACTGGTAGAAGACACATGAATGTTCTCCGTGCACAGGTTTAAAATTAACTCATGTGAAGTTTTGCCATGTGGCAAATTCACACAAATTCCTGTAAGGTTTTATCTGCCCTTTTGCAGTATGTCTCTCCTTCCTCCCACCTCACACACCTCAAAATCTGCATCAGAAAGTGCCACGCTATGTATTTTCAAGCGGTGGCTTTGGGGCCAGACTTGAAATTGGTGTTGCTGAATCTGGCCACTGCTGTTCATGTGGGTAAAACATCAGAGCGCTGGAGAGAGGAGGAAGGATGCGACCAGAGCAAACACATTCGTCCCTTATCGGCTGCATTGATAATTTTCAGCTCTGTTGATGACTTCAAGGCTTTCTCTCTAGGAAAGCGCGAAGAAGAAAGGCCAGCCGGGGAACAAACACACTTCCACTTCCCCTGCCCCGTCCTGTAGCTCTGGCATGAAGAAATGTATCTCTGTGGAATAGTGAAAGGCGTGATCTAGGTGATAAGAAAGACAAAATGTACAAACTTAAGCTTATTGACTTGAGCAAGGCAGAGAGATGGTGAGAATCGCCTCCGTTAGATTTTTTAAAAGTAAGTAATTTAGGAGGTAATAGAGAAGATCCACTCTTTTCCTGACTAAAACTGATTTGCCCTTTCAGCTGGTTCAAAAACACCTCCCAAAATCTATACGGGACCCTCTCCCCACAGACAGTTTGGCCGTTGTACCCGGTGGCAGTGCCCAGGCGGTGGGGGGCTGCAGGGCAGCCCCTGTGAGGAGAGGCAGCTAAGAAAATCTACATCCAAACACAAGGAGTCTTGCCACGTCCACTGATGCTGTCAGAAGCATCTTTCTCATTTCCTTCTGACCCTGTTGGAAAAGTAAATGCTATCTTCAGGTCCGGCTAGACTTCCAACCATCCACAGAGAGTAAAACTCGATCTGTATGATGGAAGTACATTCTCAATCAAAACTTCAGCTGGTAACTTCTTCCATGTACCTAATCAACAGTTAATAATTTCTAAAGTCCAAACAATGTCACTCCAGGGGAAGCAAAGCCCAGAAACTCCTTTAGGCATCTATACACCTCTGTACCAACCCGAAGGACACTGATCTGGGACGAAGCAGAACAATCTATTCCTTTTAAGCTACTTAATAAACCTTAGAGCTTGTCTTCCTCAGATTTCTCTATAGTCATAAATATTTTCTGAACCAATAAATCTCAGTCCTTGTAAGAAGTTCTCAGTGGGTATGTCTGTTGGGCTGGTTTCATCTGACCACTTTTCACCAAGACTGCTCAATCACGGCTTAAATACAAGTGAGTGAGTCGTCCTATTGATGACTCACTGACTCAAGTCAATGGGACTACTTGCATGCTGAAGCCTAAAACAGATTATGTGCTCTGCTAATTCAAGTCTCAAAAAGGAAGCTTTCTCTGTACGAAAAGGAATGTAGAGTCTGAATAGTGGGAGAAAAAAAAGAAAAAGCTTTGGGTGTTCTGTGACTGCCAGATGGATTTAGAAAATGAATAAATAAATTCCATGTTACTGTACAATGGCAGAAAGGACCTCAATAGAGATAGAGGAAATAGCCTGTCTCACTGAAGAGAGAGGAAAAAAAAGTAGGATTCCCAGGCCACACAGTTTTACTTACATAAACAACATGGAGGGGAGCAACATGGAGAGGGATATCTCCAAGGATTTATTTCTTTCTAGTCTGGCATAATTTTGCATAAGACCTGAATCTACATTATTTCAAGAAAAACTTAAAATTTTTGGCACTTTCACCCTTTCTCTGGTTAGGAAAGATGGAGTTTCCTCATGGCTGTTCTCATGGTTTGAGAAAATCAACACACTGCTACCTTTCCTGATGAAGTCACCAAAAATCCCATTAGGAGAGGAGGTGAGAAAGACAGTACTGTTTGCTGATGTATTCTTTTTAATGTTAAACTTTGCTAAATCCATTGTGTATAAGCAAATTCCACATGGCCACCTAAAGGAAAACTCCAAACGGTTGTTTTCCTGCTTCAGTATTGAAGTGGAAAGGAGATTTAGCTGCAGAACCTGTGCTGCTGGTGCTACATGGCTTAGCGAAGCAAAAAGTCTATGTTAATCAACCTGGGTGCAGTAAAAAACAAGCAGGTAATATGAAAAGCTCCTTATTTTAGCTTGAATTTTTACAAAGGAAAAAGAAAATACAAATTCCTACCACAAGGAGCCTCTTCATTCCCATTCTGCCATTTCCTTTGATACGTCTCTTTTATTGGCCTGCATTTCATGACAGTCATTACCACAGCACACAAGCTCCTGCCTGTATACCACTGGTGACATGCAATCTTCTGAAGATTGAGTACTACATAAAAAACACAAGGCCGTATCGCCAGAAGACTGTTAGTGTCTCTATAAGCTTACCAGTTTTTCTGTAGACTCTGTATTTTACAGAGGCAATTATAGTTCCATTTTCTTGAGTTTCACACTGGAAAGTAACCGAATGGGTATCTCTGCAAACTTCCATAATAGCTGAATCATTGGGAAGAATGTGGGCTATCTAGCCATATATAAAAGAAAAAAAAAAAAAAAAAGGCTTTGTATTTTTTCATCTAGATCTGCAAAGATGTTGCATTATATCAGACACACAGAAAAGTGCTTATTCAACAGCTTTCAACCTGTCAGGACCTCTTGGCCCCTGGGAAAATTTCACCCATCCCTTCAGCATGTCTTACTTGAACAACTGGGAAGGGCAAAGTCATTGTGACTTGCTGACGTGTACACA
>NW_010125381.1:50519-50760 GCF_000699245.1 Pterocles gutturalis
CCCCAGCCACTATGATGACCAATTTTTCTGAAATAACAGTATACATTACTCTCTGTAATTATTGTTTTCCTCACATAAACAGGAAATTGAAGCTGCATTAAGGAGCAAATCCATGTGAGTCCTTGTATTATCAACTTAGCAGTGAGAAATCAGGGCTTATTTCCACTATGACAGCAAAGGAAATAATGTGTCCAGGAGTCTGTACAATTCAGTGGATTCATGTGCTAAATATATATATTTT
>NW_010125382.1:0-360 GCF_000699245.1 Pterocles gutturalis
GGGGTGGGTGGGGAGGGAATAAGGTTGTTGCATTTTTGAGCTGTAGGCGTGCTGTGAATAACCCAAATCGCTCATTAGGCGGGGGGGACCTTATTCGTAGCTAGGCAGGAACATGGGAACGTGCTGGAGTCATCAGCAGCCCAGTGCAGTTGGTGTTTGGGAAAATGCCAAAGTGTTTCCAGCCAAGAACCTAGCTGAATGTTCATTTTAGGATCAGAAGCTTTTTTTTTTTTTTTTTTTTAAGGGCCAAGGCTTTCCAGTTTTGTCCCTGTTTGTGAACAGATTCTGTGTCAGCTCCAGAAAAAAGTGAACCTGCTCATGATGGTGTGGTGATCAATCAAGGACTCTGCTCGTTCAGCA
>NW_010125382.1:391-7038 GCF_000699245.1 Pterocles gutturalis
GCGGGGGTGTATTTCTTAAAATTTGACTCTGCAGTGGAAAAGATGCATTTTTAGAAGTATCTGGGGAAAGTTTGAGCCGTGTCATCTTTTGGGTAAATGGACATCTCTTTTTTTTTTTTTTACTTCTAGCCCCAGCATTACTAGAGAAAATTTATTTTACAGCTTACTTTAGGTCTCCAGATATAGGCTGTGATTAAAATTAGTTTAAATTAATTCCATGTTGCATTAAACTCCATCCTTACACTGTTACACACCAAAATCCTGATACAGTTCCATATCTGGCTGCATAGTTCTTGATTCAGACATTTCCTTCTCGTGGTAAACACACACACTTTTTAGTCTTTTAAAAAGACCTTAAAAATCAATACACCCCATCCTGGAAGTTTACTGTGCCAGTGACCTTGATGTTACAGGCCCTTGGTGTTAAAAGGCTTTAAAACCTCAGGTGTGCTCAGTCTGCAGTCAGCGAGCCAAAGGCCTATTCCCACTTTGGATTCATGGCTTGACAGGCATTTTTCGGTGCACAAAGGTGCAAACTGGGATGATTGGAAGGGGCCTTATTTTTGAAAAGCATTGCCCACTTTGGTCATGAAGAAAGGGAACTCATCAAAGGCTGTACAGTGACTGGAGAAATCAATGTTCCTCATCTGGCCTGTGGGTGAAGAGGCTTCTGGACAGGGACTCTTGCTCAGTGGCCCATGCAGAATGTGAAGCACAAGAGCTTTGCAGAATCTGAAACAGTATGTTTGCCATTAAGGACTAGACTAGACATCTTGATTTGGTTCATAGGTCTGGCACAGACTCCTGGTATAGTCTTGGATGAGTTGCTTCGTCTCTCTGGACCTTGATTCCTCTTCTGTAGAGTGGCTATAAAATGCATCCTTTCCAGCTTTTGTCAAGTCAGAGCATTAGTCAAGTGAAATGGAAGTTGACAGAGGGCATCCGATTGCTTCCTGTGAACACATGAGGAGGGTAAATATCAGGGAGGGAGAAGAGCTACTTAAGCTAAAGAACAGTTTTGTCAGAACAAATGCCTATAAATAGAAGGTAGATAAATTTCAGATGGAAATGTGAAGAAAGTTTCGCATCATCAGATCGGTTGAGTTCCAGAGCAGCCTTCTAGGATGAGTCAAGGGGAGATGACCTGGTGCATAAGGCACATTTCTACCCCCCCTTAAAATTAAAATGCGTTGTGGAAGCCAAAGCTGCCTGCTGACTCTGTCCCTCCTGCTGCTGCCGGGCTGTGGTGCATCTACCAGTCCTGCTGCTGCTTTTGCGCTACTGCAGTAGCAGTAGCCTCAGAGGCATTGGTAACAGAGGTCAGGTGTGACATCTAACTTTTTGGGGGTAGAGTCTCTTGAGAAGTGGGAAAAGCTGCCTTTAGTATGGACCTTGACCAGTTAGTCAGTGGGATTATTTGGCATGGTTTTTATTCCAGCAGAGGACTGGTCTTCACAGTGCCAAAGGTTTTTTTCCTGTCTAATATTTCCCAGAAATGGCTGCATTTTAGCTTGTGAGACAGTGAAATCAGAGCAGAAAGGTGATGGTGGGGATCATTAGTAGTTTTCCCAGGTTGGCGATTCTGAACTTGGCATTCTTTCTAAAGGTTGCCAGGTATCAGACATCACTTCTGGATGTTAAAGTTTGCAGTATTTTAATCTTCGCACATTTCCCTGCTCCTTTTCTTGCTCTCTAGGTTGCCAGATGGATGCCAGAGACAAGCAGCTTTTACGCTCCCTGCGCCTGGAGCTCTGCACAGAGGTGCTGGTGGATGGAGTTGTTATTCAGTATCTCTACCAAGAAGGGATTCTCACAGACAGTCATGTTGAAGAAATAAAATCCCAAACCACCAGTCAGAGGAAAACCATGATGCTCCTTGATATTCTCCCCACCAGAGGACCCAAGGCTTTTGATGTGTTCTTGGATTCCTTACAGGAGTTCCCATGGGTTAAAGACAAGCTGATGCTGAAGCGTAAGGAAATGACTGTACAAGAACCTGCAGGTAAGGCCAGGATTGTTGTTGCTGATACTTTGAAGCTTGTTCTCAAGCTGTAATTTGGAAAGTATTGAATGTACCAGTAATTTCCAGTTATGTGTTGTGTAGATATGGAGCATGATACCAACAGAAGGGCACAGCCTGGATTTCCTGGAAGCCAGTCAAATGCCTGGAAGTATTGCAAAGTTTGGGGAGTGAGCAGGGCTGAGTTTCAGGAGACTGGGAGACAGCAGGAGAGACTGCCTTGGGAGAAGCTGTGATGTGGGAGGACCTGGGCTCTATTATCTTAAAGAGAATTAACTATAAAAAGTAGTTTTGACTAGCTGCAGAATAGTCTCTTCACAATCCGTACCTGATTATTGTTTGGTTTATGTATATTTTACAGTAGTTTGTTTCTGGATTGTTCACATTGACAGAATTTTTATTTACTTACTTTTATTATTATTTTAATGTAATTTTGGTTTAGTAGCATATGCTAATTTAGATTAATTTAGTTCATTATGTTTACTGGAGTGCAAATATCTAGGATCATTACTTCCAAAATTACTAGCCATTGCTTAGTTTTAAAACAAATTTAGGAGCTAACTGATTTAGGGGGTGTTAGATAATCTTATTTAGTCAAATCTCTGGCTTTCTGACATTTAAACTTCTAAAACTAGTTTTCTGGACTTGATGTTTGTTCAGAAGTGATTTCTTTACCAACACATGCATGCAATTGTTGAGCTGTTTTGGAGTTAAGACAACTGTTTAAAGCACACATTCCTTGCCCTAGATTCTGGTAGCATGCACTGGCTGCTAACCTCATGTTACCAGTAAGACAGTGAAATAGTCCTCACATGGGAACGTAATTTCTGAGCAATCTGATTAAACTTTCTCCAAGCCCTGCCCCCTCTCCGCCCCGATTTGAGTTTGGTCGTTTGTATTTTGATGCACATGATGTGTGATTTTTCCAGTGTCAGTGTGCTTTGCGTGAGACTGAAATCCTGTGAACGGGGTGACTAAGACCCATTGACCATCATGTGCACCTGCGTCCCAGTTAGCTGCACGTTCATGAGTGTTTTGTCAAGATCTGCTGGATAAATCTGAGATTATCTTACTTCAGGACATTTTTAATGGAATATCGCGACAGCTTGTCTTTCTATTAAGTCTCTGTGGAAGGTGCTTTATACTTGCTTGGAAATGGGTAAATAATTTTCATAATTTGTGAAACAAATGTCCTGTGCTGCCCATAGGGGAATACACTGCAAGTTCTCAGCACAGTGCAAGCTTGTGGCATTGACTGTGTTGGAAAAGACCTTGCTGCTGTTAGGACAAATCCTGCCGTGCTAATGCTCTTTATTTGCCTTACAAATCAGCCTGTTTGTTTGCTAATTGTTGGTTAAGCTGCCGAATAATCCTTACAGTTCCAGAAATGCACACACAGCCATTGAGTACAGTCAGGATCATGTAGTTTGTTACTAGAAAAATTATTTCAAATTTGTGTTCTTTTGGTTGTTTTGTGGATTCCTTGTTCCTGTTCTTGATCGCTTGTGACTAACGTGTTGGATTTACGCATATCAGGTTCTCCAGTTTCGAGTGGGCTGACTGTGTTTGATAATCCTATTGCCAAATTTTGTGTGTAAATAAGAAAAGGCTTCTAGATTAGATCAAAGGTTACTGTTATTTTTGCTGTGGCCATGCAGAGTGTAAGAACAGGAAAAAAGGCAGATAACCAGGTTTGTTTTAATATTTAGGCATTTTCTTCAGAAGCCAAAGAAAGAGAGCACCATCTGTGCCCTGATAAATGCCGAGTGCACCCTGGAATGAATTGGAAATTACGGCAGCATCATCAATGCTGATTACATGCAAGAAAATGTGGTTTGGGATAAAAATGTGCGCTTTGCATTCTAAGTAACAAACTTGTAAGCTTTTGTCTCAGCAGAGTACTTGAGCATGTGCTTGCCCTTAAGCGTGGAAAAAGCCATTAGCTCTAATAAAACTATAAGCATACTTAAAATGAAATGTGTTCTTTAGTGCCATGCTAGATAACTTCTGCCTTATTGGAAACATTCCTTATAAATGATGATTTGTCAGTGGCAATTTGTTTTAAAGAATCCCTTTGCAGTGAAAAAAGCCTGACACATACATCCTACCTTTTTTTTTAGACCCTAAAACTTTTAAAATTGAAGTTGGTTTTGTGGCTCCAGATTTTAAAATCTTTTTTTCCTTTGAATCATGCATACTTATGGAAATCGCATGCCTGCTCTTCCCTTGTTTATGCTCAATTAAAATTCTGTTTACTCAAGCAAAATATCCATTTTTTCAGGTCTTTTGCAGGACTAAGGACTGGTCACAAGTTGTTCCTTGAAGGAAGGTTTTATTATATAGTCTTTCACTTCTCACTGACTACATGTAGGATTTTTATAGTCAGTAGAAGTAGACTATTAGGTTTCCTCCATATGAACATAAAAACTGTGGCATGTGCACAATGATTTTTCTATGTAGGCCTTTGGATTATTGTGCATTTTGGGAGATCAGGCTTTCTATCTTTGTTTCAGCTGAGAAATATAGTTTGTTGGTTCCCCATTAAAAAAAAAAATCACAACTCTAATTGTTAAGAAGCTTTTAATTTATTTTCTTCCCCTAGTAAAAAAAAAAAACCCGAAACAAAACAACAAAACAATGGAACCAAGCAAACAGCTATTTCAGAAGGACAGAAATAAAAACATTTTTTGTGATGTAGTATAAATACGATCTGGTGGACCAAGTAGCTACCAAATGAAAGCCAAAGTCTGAGACCTAAACAAGACGCTTCCACTGACTCATCATGAGCTTTTGGGCAAATTCTTCCAAGGCAATGGATTTATTGATTCCCAAGTTGTGTAACTTGGTGTAGTGTTCATGGAGCAGCAGAGAGTGTAACTGTAAATTGGCCCAGGATTCAACCCAGAGGATGCTGTTTGGCTGCTTGCAAATAAATGAACTTTAAAACCAGTGATATCCTGAGTTTTATTTCTGAATGTCAGCTGACTTAAAAATGCTAGTTCTGTATACTGTTATCTGCTGTAGTTCCAACGAACACAGAAGACATTAATTCGACAGAGCACAAGGAATAGTTTTTCTGTGGGAATCAGGAGCATGGCATGCAGGCAGATATGGCCACTTGCATCTGATGTTAATTGCAGCAGAGACCCAGGATTCCTTCCCCTTGCTTGTTTACTTTATGCACAGGACAGCTTTTTGCCTTGGGTCACCTTTCTTCTCTTGTGTATGGATCTGTCAGATGGCCACAGCTTTGGGGAAACCTTTTCTTAAGGTAGGGAAAAAAAAAGCACTGTAAAATCCCAAAATCTCAAGAAGAAAATTTAAAGTCATGTGCTTTTGGAGGTAAATATTTATGACTTTAGTTGATTTCAAGATGATAGGGTGTGTTTTTTGCTTGTGTAAGAACCTGTGATAAAAAAGTTCACCCTGTGCAGAGTGGCACTGCAAGACTTAGTCATGATAAACATCAACCACAGCATGAGTTTCTGGTTTTGAAGATCAAAACTTATGCTGTAGTAAGAGTTAACAAAAATAACGCGGGTCTGTTCCGTTGGGAAAAGACTATTCTGGTTTTTCAGCCCTAGTTTGGATAACTTTATGCCTTTGTCAGGAACATAAATCTTCAATATACTATTATAGTTCCTACAAAAAAAAACTACAGCTGTTGGCAACAGAGTTCCATTCTTTCTAGGAACAGCAAACAGTTACCCAATATTTTTTGCACTGAGTGAAAAAATATAAGCTTCAATGGCATTTGTATATCAGAATGTTTTTCAAATCTCTCTCTGCTCAGAAATTTCTCTGCCCAAGTGTTACATTTCTCTCTAAACTATATGTTGCTATTAAGTTATTTACTTTTGAAAGTGTTAGTACTGCACCTCTTAGTAGCATAGATGATTTCTCCACTCCACAGGAAATCACAGCATATTGAGAAAAAGTCTGAGACCCAGTGTTTGCCAAAGGAATCCTGCAGCAGCCGTTGCTATCTGGCAAACATTAGTGAATTTGGGGCACAGAGTTACACAGAATTGTCCTGGGAAAGCTGTTCTCTTATGACTAAGCAGGGAGTATTTTCTAATGCATTATTTTGTTGTGGTGGTGGTGGTGGTACCTAGTCAGCAGCCTGCATTAGGGTCCTCTTAGATTTGGGTGAGTTTTTTTTGATTTGACCAGATTTTGGTGTGGTTGGGGTTTTTCCCTGGGTGTGTGGGGAGCGTGTGTTCTCGTATAGCTATATAAAGCTTCACGTTGTGTAACACTTTGGATGAAGCATGTGAATACAAAACAGCAAAACATGTACTTCTGCTGAGAAAGCCATCCTTCCCTCCCCCCGCAGCTTTCCTAAAGTCCTTTTTCCACAGCTGGGTTGTAAGTTTCTAAGAATTCATATTCAAATGCAACAGCGTTAGGACATGGGGAAGTTTAGCATCTCCTCTTACCTTTTGTTGGCTGCTTCCTGCCCTCTTCCTATCCTGCTTCCTCTCACGTCTAATGCAGGGAGGAAACAGCCTGGTCTCTTAACTTTTCCATTTGGATGTTAGATAGGAGAGCAGCTGATGAATTTCTTCTCTTTCTCTAAAATGGTGGACAGAAGACGGTGGTGTTTTTTTTTTTTTTTTTTTTCTTT
>NW_010125382.1:7069-17776 GCF_000699245.1 Pterocles gutturalis
GTATAGTCCAGTGACAGAAGGGGGAGTTTCCTCCCATATATATCTGAAGGAAAGGGATGGGCTTGGCAGCCTTGGCCGTGCTGAATTGACCTGGAGATGAAGGAATGCCCTTGTGCCACATCCCAGTGCCCGGAGGCTGTAGAAAATGTTCTCTGGTTCTCTGGAGAGATTCAAAGGCATCCTCATATGAGAATTTCCCAAACTCTTTTCCACATTCCCATCTCCCCTGAAAATCGGGTGTTACATTTATGGCTTTGGCTTTGTTCCTGACCGCAGTGAGATCTGTGAAGTCTGGCATTAAAGGTCTGTGCACACACTCAACATTAACAGTGTGCATCGTGACATGGTCAAGCAATCAGCTCCCCTGGTTCTACAGTGCGTTCTGTATGTCTATTTTGGTTTTAATGTGTATATGAATGTAAGAGATTTTTTTTTTTTTACAATTTAAGGAACATTTGTTGCTTTTTTGCAATGTTAATAAGCAGCTGTGTTTCTGCTGCTTACGTCCGTGTTTTTGACTTTGAGAAGCCTAAATCTCAGGCATCACTATAGTGTTTCCTGTCCAGTCTCCAACAGTTTCTTTCAGGTAAGTTAATGGAAAGTTATAACCATACTTAGTGTCATCCTCAGTAACACAAATATGTGAGGCTAACAATAATACAGCTTTAATAAAACATATAGTCCTTGGAAACAGGAGAGGAGGAGTGAGTTTTGGCAAGAGAGCTGTTTGGACCAGCTGTGCCTGATCAACTACTCATTAGAATGAGTGCTGCTAAGAGGAAGCAATGGGTAACGGATTGAAGACTCCCTGGTGCAGGGAATGGAAACATCCATCCGCTGACCAGACCTGATGAGTTCCAAGGTTTTCTGCTTCCCCAGGGACTGGATCCAGGACATCACAGAGGTTGCCAAGGCCTGGCCGATCATCAGATTTTACTACTCTTTCATGTGGGCACTAGTAATACTTCAGCAGATTAAGGATGACTATGGGGCTCAGTGATCCCATGTGAAGGGATGGAGCCCAAGCAATGTTCGCCAGCCTGCCATTCAAGGGGAAAAACCTGGGCAGGGGTGGGTGCGTCTTGCATATTCACATGTGTCTGTGCACCTGGTGTCATGGCAGCACTTTGGACGCTGTGACCACAGGACCCTTTTCAAGAAATGGACACTGCTAGGGACAGATGGGATCAACTTGACAGAGTGGGGCAAATATAAGTGTCTTTACCAGCAGGCATGCTGGGAGAAAGTGGAAGTCTGCAGTTTCAGCACTGGGATGTCATTGGATTTGCAGAGACATGGTGGGATGGTTCACATGACTGTGGTGCCATGGTACATGGCCTCAGGTTCTTAGAAAGGGATTCCATCACAGTCTCTTCAAAGGAGTGTCTTGAATGCACATAGCTTTGCTATTGCCTGGGAAACAGGCTGGTCAAGAGCTTATGGGCTAGGGTCAGAAGGGAGCTCAGTAAGAGAGACATTTTGGTGGCATCTTTTGTAGGGCTTCCTGATAAAAAGGAGGTAGAGCCTGGAGAAGGGAAGGCTTTGGGGGATCAGATAGCAGCTTTCCAATACCTACAAAGAGGATATCAAGAGAAGACAGCAATGCGTGGTGGGAAGGTGAGAGATCAAGGGTGTTCGTTGTTAGTGTTAGTTGGAATGGGAGGTTCTGACTGGCTATAAGGAGTTTTTCATCATAAGGGCAGTCAAGAAGGGGAACATGGACCCAGAGAGGTTGAGTAGTCTTCATCCTTGGAGGTTTTCAAGACTTGGCTGGATAGAATACTGAGCAACATGGTCTGACCTCAGAGCTGACCCTGCTTTGAACAGGGAGTTGGACAGGAGACCCCCTGAAGTCTCTTACAACCTGAGTTTCCCTGTGGTCCTATGAAGCCTTCTATAAAGAGTGCTTCTATTGCAGGTCCTGGTTCTCAGGGAAGCTTTAACAACCCTGGTGTTTACTGGGAATGTGACACAGTGTGGCAATCCAGGAGGTTTATAGAATGCAGAAGGGGCAATATCTTGATTAGTGTCCTTTATGAGTAGACTAAGGGAGGTGCTTAACTGGGCTTGCTACTCACAAGCAAGGAACAACTGTTTAGGGATGTGTTGGTTAATGTCAGTCTTGGCTGCAGTTACCATGCAGTGCTAAAGTTTAAGATACTGAGAGAAGAGAGCAAAGCAAGTACCAGAGTAATGATCCTGGACTTTAGCTTGTGCATGAAACTGGTTGATGGCACCCTGTAGGAGACACTTCTGAAGGACAAAATCACCCAAGAGGCCTGACTGATCATCAAGGAAGACCTCTTCAAAGCACAAATGTGGTCCATTCCTACGTACAGGAAAAGCAGCAGGCATGGCAGGAGGCCAGTTTGGCTGAAAGGGGAACTCCCAGCTGAGCTCAAATTAGAAAAGGAATTGTCTAGGAGGGGGAAGTGAGGACAGGCTACTCAGGAGCAATATGAATGTGTGGGCTTTTAGGCATAGCATTATGAAGGGCAAAACTCATCTGAGTTTGAAACCATTCAAGGATTTGAAGGACAAGATAGACTTCTAGAGGTACTTTGGCAGCAGAAGGAAGAATAAGGCTACCACTGATGAAGGACATGGAAAAGGCTGGGTCTTCATATGGGAAGTCTGCTGTCAGTTGGCCCTGGTCTCTGTGCCTAGTAGTGGAATTTGGATGAGGGAGATGCTGTTTATAGTAGAAGAGAATTGAGTTAGGAACTACCTGAGTAGAGTGGACATACACAGATCCACTGGGCTGGATGGAATGCATCTTGAGAGTGCTGAGGAAACAAACCCATATCTTTGAGAGGTCTTTTTTTTGTCATGTTTGGTAGACTGTCGTAAACCAAATGCACAAAGTGCGATAAAGTGTCTGGGAACAGCCAGCTTGGATTTACCACAGGTAAATCAAGCTTGAACAACTTGGTTCTTGCCTTCTGTGATTAAATGACTGCCCCTGTGGATGACAGAAATAGATTTTGTTTACTTGACTTCAGCAAGGCTTTCAGCCCAGTCTCATAACATTCTTGTGGCTAGTTGGGAAAGTGTGAGCTGAATGGGTGGACTGCACAGTAGGTGAAAAAAAGGCCAGACCCCCAGGCTCACAGGGTGGTGGTCAGTGGTTCAATATCCATCTAACTGGAGGATAGTTACGAGTTGTGTTCTTCAGGGTTGACAGGGGGACCAATTCTGTTTAACCTCTTTGTCAGTGACTTGAGTGATGGGAGGGACTATATCTTCAGGAAGTTTGTAGGTGAATTAACTTCATTTGCATGCTTGTCAGTTTGTGTTCTGGAATATTCTGAACTGTGCCTAAAGCACTGTCCATCACAGTATGATAAAATCGTGCCCATGTCTTATTTTTTTCCAAAAACATGCATAGTTGCAGTCCTCTATGATCCTTGAGATCTTTTGTTAATTGTTGCCAGCTTCCCACTGTTGGTCTTGTCTCAGGATGTGGTGAGGGAAAAAGCTTTGTACAGACAATAATAATTGTTTTCTACAACAGACTGGAATCTTTCTTGTAAGGACCTGATCCTGCAGCTTGATAAAGCTGCTTGTAAACATGAAAAAGCAAGATGCAGTTGTTATTTTTGTATTATGTCATCAGTATAGGCATTCGATTGATACTAATTAATGGCCCCTGTGGCCCATGGATATACACTAAAATATGCTCCAGAGTAAGTGAGAGAACTTCCTACTTAAAACTTTGTAGACTTATTGTAATGATTTTTTTTTTTCTTCATTAATATTTTCCTTCAGAGCTGGCCAGCTTTTCTTTTAGCACCTCCAGAATTGCCTTCTGGAGTTGTGCCTGATGGAACTCCATCTGAATATGTTTGTTTAATTTTTGTATTCCCATTGCATGGGGAAAATCTATTGTCTTCATTAAATTAAGTCTATGAATGCTGTTTTTTTAAAAAAACACCAAGCAGCAAACACACCCACCTTAGCTTGCTTGTGTTGTGGAGGCTGCATAGCCATTCAAAGTCAGTAAAAATGTTAACCAGTGTATCACAGTGAAAGTCTGACTCCAGTGAAGTCAGAGGCCAGACTCCTGTTGACCAAAGCAGGACAAAGGTCTTGCTGCTGATGACTGAAATGTTCTTTCTGGTGAAAGAACGGGTGCAATGCTGTTTTCCCTACGCTGACATGGAAGCATGTCTCAACCTTCAAAGAAAAAAATCATTTCTGCGGCTGAAAAGTGACTCCTTACTCCTTTTGCCTGTCGACTGAGAATATCAACAGTGATGTGGCTTACTGCTCACTGGGAAATGTCACTCATATGGCAAAAGTTAGTAAGTTCCTCTAGGATACAGTTAATTATGCATGGTTATTATATCTTGAAGCCCTCCCTGCATTACCATATGCAACTAAGCTTTCCTTCCAAATTTGTTTATGGTCATATATATGTTTATATGTTTGAGAACTAGAGCACCCAAGTATCACTTCTTACCTCAGAGGGATGCAGCTGCGGTTTATCTTGTTAGAAGATTTACGGTTTTGTACACAAGACTTTTAAAGCCAGTTTTTATCTATTTGGCAGTTGTCTGTGAAAACAGAAAACCAACTTGTTGCTTCTTTTAGCCAGTGGACCGTTGTTCCAGTATAGTGTCAGATTTTCTTTTTGAAGTTTCTTCCTGCTCTTGCTTTGTCTGCGAATAGATTTGTGTTCCCTTGTGTACTTATGTATTGGCAAGGAGTTTTACATGGTTTTGACAAACACCTCTGCTGTGAACTGAAGTGAAGCCTCACTGTTTCTTCCAATCTGCATTTAGAGAAGGTGCTGATTTGATTTATGCTATACAGTTTGTGTGTGCAGGAAATAAGCATTAATGCATCGGGTCAAGGGGAATAAATTGCCATTACTGCACCACTTCTTCTGGCAGCCTTCTTAATCTTAGTGTTTCACCACCTTGCCTGGGATTTTCAAAAGAACTCGGAGTTAACCCAAGCTCACCCAAACCTCCTCCCATCAAGGTCAAGGGTAAGCTCCCCTTGGTTTTAAAGAAGGCAATTTTAGTCCTGTGCTGATGCTTTTGAAAGTCTTTTGTTTCATTTGTAGTTAATGATATGTTGAGCTCTTTAATGAAAGGCCTGTTTCAGTATAATAAAACATGTGTTATGGTTGAGTGAAAGGACCTTATGCAGGTAAAGGGTTGACTAAGCCCCTTGGCAGCCCTGGGCGTCTCTGGCTGGCTCTGATGAGAGGTCGGCTTCCTCCACGGGCAGCTGGGGCTACCTTTAAGCAGGGGCATATGAATCCTCAGCGAAATAACTGTTGAGAAAGGAAAGCTGGAATGAAGAGGAAAACCAATGCTTTCTAGTATTTCTGTGTGAAGAAAGTATTTCTTTAAATATGTTTTTATTTACCGTAGGCAATGGCTGCCTTTGCTCAGCCTTTCAAAGCAACAAGACTTGTTCTTTATTCTTGCTCGTCTTATGTTTAATTAAAAACTCATGTATTTCTCTGTGATCCGCTTCTGCCACATCCCACATGAGATTAGTTTCATCTTCATATCCTTCAACAGCGATTGCTGCAGTTAGGGTTTCAAAGCGCTCTCATCATCCCCTCGGTCCCTGTGCTCATGGTGGATCTGACGAGTTCACCTGCAAAATGCTCATTTTAAAAGCAAGGTCAGGTTATAGCTAGAAATGCTAGCGGGCCCTTTGCAGTAAAAATTAACTTGGGATTCTTGGGGTGTTCCTCCTGCAGGCACCTGGATCCAAAATGGGAAGCCTGAAATCTTTCCCCACTGAGCTGCTGGCTGCACCCGCAGCCAGATCCCCGGGCACCACAGCTTTTGCTGTTGGAGCTCCCTGGGCAGGTCCCAGTCTGCCTGCCTCTCGACGGGGCCAAGCAGTGTGGCGCCTTGCTCGCAGCTGGCATTGAGACACACAGCCAGGCCTCTCTCCAGCCATCTCACCTGTGGGGCTGAATCCTGTGGGTGTTAGCAGCACACACCTGTCAGATGGGGCCGCAGCCCTGCCAGCAGCTGGCAGAGAGGCACAGCTCTTCCCATGGAATAGTTTAATATCAATATGAGCCCCCAGTGTAACAGACAGGATACCACCTTGTGACTTAACGTCCAAGATGCTTCCCAAGTAAGTGCGTCTGTGGTTTATGTGAGTGGTGCCCCCTCAACTGTGTTTTATAAATCTCTGGTGGAGGCATCACTACAAGAGAGAGCTCAAATCTTGAATTTTGTCTAGATTAACGTCCTTCCCAGTAGTTGAAAGAAACATATCTTAAGTTCTAGAAAGAGATAAGGTAGGGCTTGAGTTTCTCTCCTTGTTTCGTCTGGGTAAGTTAAGGCAGCTTCTCGGTTGGTGCGCTGGCCTTTGTGAATCCCCTTCTTAATCCCCTAATTTTCCCCAGAAATTGTGCACAGATTTTAGTGAAATAATTCAGACCTCTCCTGGAGGAAGGGGACTGATGATAAACCTATGTCATCTTCCTTCTCAATCCAGAAGAACTAACCCTGTTACTGAGAGTCTTGTTTTCATTTATCACTGTTTGTTTATGTATTTCATTTATCCTAGTTCTCATATATAGCAATTTTGTATCCTTA
Organism: Pterocles gutturalis; assembly: GCF_000699245.1. Lineage (NCBI taxonomy): Eukaryota > Metazoa > Chordata > Aves > Pterocliformes > Pteroclidae > Pterocles > Pterocles gutturalis. Next base: position 13,648 of record NW_010125382.1, read on the forward strand.
AATTGTTAACTAAGTGCATGATCTTCCTTCTCCCATGTAAACTATAAATGAATACACTTCACTTGTCTATTTGAAGTTGTTACCTATGTTAGGGATTTTTCACCTTCCAGTATGATCAATAGGTAGAATATAGGTAAGAAAGACAAGTGTAATACATGCTTACAAATGTGTAATACATACTTAGCCCAAATGTCTACCCTTTTATTAGAAGGCTGTTACCATGCTTCTGTTTAGATGAAATTAAGTTGGCCAGCTGCTGGCACAGCACTGCCTTGATCTGATATCTTGCACAAGACGGAGGCCTGAAAGGAGCTCCTCAGTGTTCAGAAGGCAGTGATCATCTTACGTGGTGTCCATATCCCAATGAGTGGAAACACTTGCATTGCTAAGGTTTGTTTTATTGGAATAACTAGTTAAGAGGCCTGAGGTCAAATTCAACCTGAAAACATTTGTATGACTGTATGCATATTAGCATGCTCATTGGCCTCAGTCAGATTACTTGTGCTTAAGTTTAATTATCAACAGGATTGGTCCCCAATGTACAAACAGAGTCTGTAGGAATGAAAACAACCATGTTTCCACTGAAGGATGCACAAGGGAGTCCAGGGGGATATTACAAGGTTGTATGTGTCTTGTTTGGTTTATTTTAGCATTTTTCAGTTTGTCACCTACAATAGTGTAAAGAATAAACATAAAGTCATTTAGAGAAAAAGTGAATCTCAGTAGCGTGGTGCCTTTCTGTTCAGACTAACATCAGGAAGAATTGTGAGTGTAAATCGTGCTGTTCACTTGAGTTTAATGCTCTAGCATTCTGCGTGACAAAGTGTTTTCCTGGCTAATGCTGATCAGAGGCATTCCTAGTATGATTATGTGTCTACTGCATTGTTCATTTTGCTTTTGGTATGTGCAGTCTCTTACAAAATTCTTGGCATACCAGGCTTTGGTTTAGAAGATTTCTCCCCATTTGTTTTATGAAGTCAGATAAGAAGGGAACTGTGATTTACAGCCATGAATTTATGATTTAGAATTGTAGAATTGTTTAGGTTGGAAAAGACCTTTAAGATCATCGAGTCCAACCATAAATTTAACAGGTTTCATTTCCACTGCTGAGTAGCCCTTGCACTTTTGTGATTGCTGCTTTGTCCTTAAATCATTGTGACTGTGTAGCAGACGCCCACCGATTCATGACCACAGCTGATGGGCTTACTCCTCATACTATGTTTTATAGACTTCCTCTCTTACTCCTCATACTATGTTTTATAGACTTCCTCACCTTGGTTTTGAAAAAGGGGCTTGCTCAAGACTTAATCATAATCCTATCCTATTCTTGCATAGCCTACATTACAAATTTACCAGTGTTCTTTGCCTTGCCTTTGAGCTGTAGAGGCATATAGCCTTTGATGGTTTTTTCCTGCTTGTGGGATCCATTATGTTATTAGTAATATTCCTTCTCCTATAGTAGTCTTGCAGTTGCTCAGAAAACTTCCTTACCCATGAAGTCTTAGCTGTAAAAGAAGAGATGCCTGAAGTTTTTTTCAGCATTTCCATAATATAGCCACTGGGATGAGAGATGATGAAAGGACAGCCATGCTGGGTCTGTCTTGCTTAATATACCCACCACATCAAGGAGCTCACCATTAAGCTTTGCCAGGCTCTGTCAAGCTGGATACCCACAGCACCATGAGAAAGAAGCTTGACTGGGGGAATCCCAGCAGTGGGGCAGGACTTTTTTCCACTCCCGTCTGCTGTCTTGTCTCCAGACAGAAAGGTGCCAAGTAGTGTCAGGGATGCCTTGTTTGAGGCTCCTTTTGGCCCCCTGTTCTTACTTTTTTTGAACCCCTTTGTTGATGCTCAAGCCTCTCTGTTTTTTTTCCTTGATTGTCCTATGCAGTCATTTTCTTGGTTTCCCCACATCTATCCCTCTGATGCCTGTCCCAGGTAGCCAGACAGGACAGTGCTCTAGGAAAGGATAAACTGAGAGCGAGCATTTAATCCCAGGATTTTCAGTGACTGCCTTTTGAGGCATAGGTTTTAGTACTTGTTTTGATTTTTTTGTTTTTTTGACTGGAGGTAGCTAATCAAAGTTCTGTCTTTTAACACCACGGTCCTCATTTTTTTAATGCAAAGTAATAATAATAACACATACCTGAAGAATGGGCATATGCCACATCTGGAACACTGAAATGAATTACCTCAGATGTAGAGGTAGAAGGCAATCGCTCAAAACAAGGTATGATTTAGGATCAAGATACGGGAAATGTGCTATTAAATAATCTTCCCCGACCATTCCAGGTTCATAAAATAAGTATTGGCATCCACACACAAAGGTGGTTGGTGCTTTAGGAATGCCAAAGAGCTATTTAACAGAACCACAACCAACTCTATGCTTGTTTTTGCCTACAGGTTATGAGAAGGTGTTGAGAGCTGTTCTCACCTTTGAGTGGGTCACCCTGTTTTGGTAGCTTGAATTGAGAATATACATACATACCCAAGTAATTTATTTCCTATGGCAAATTAATGTGTTTAAGTAGCTGAAAAGAGGTTGTTCAAGAGAATTGGTGCTTCTGGCAGACCGCGATTCTCTTACCTTGTGGTGTACCCGGGCTGGCTGGTGAACCTTTGGCCTTGGGAGGAAAAAACAGCTGAGTCTTTTGCTGTTCTTGGTGTTTTCTCATGGGGAAATCTGCATGATTTAATTGTATTTAGTACAGAAGAAAGCTAAATGGCTTGTCTTTAGAATAATTTTATATCACTTACTTTTTTCCCTCTTTACAATTTGGGTGTGTTATGCTGTAGGTAACACCCAACTGTGCTGAGTCTTCTCAGAAAAGTGTCTTGCACTTTGAACAAGCAGTACATAGCAGCTGGAGCTTTGCCCCAGTACAGAAAGTGTGTGTGTGTGTTACATTTGTATTGTAAAATACACGAGAATTTAATTTCAGGGTAGTTTTCTTAGTGACTGAAGCCTGAGGAAAAGCTGAAATTTGCCTTTTGTCTGCAGCTGTTTTGTAGAATTTCAGTTAATCTTCAAAGCCTAGTCATTGGTCTAGTTTCATTGTGAAGTCTTGGAATGGAACTTTAAAGGTTCTTTCCTGCTTGGAGATAAAGGCAGCCTTAACTCTTTCTGCTCCAAGTTGAAGATTCAAGTTTTGGTTTATTTTTTTGTTTTTGTTCTGAACACAAATGAACTCTTCTAATATCAGGAAAGATTAAGGAAAATGGGCTCTTGATGTATGAAGTTCTGTCCGTTCTGTGTTTTCTTACCATGTTTCTTAGTAGTTCTTGTTTTCCTGTGGACCATGAGAACCATGAACCACAGGTAGATTATATTTTTTTAATCAAAGTCTTCAGTAAACAAAAAAACTTCTGGGAACTAGGCAAGGTTGTCTTTATATTGCTCCTTTGTCTTTCCATTATATGTTTTTTTTGTTTGTTGTTGCTGGGGTTGACCAGTTGGATTGTAATCTGTAAAGAAAAGTATGGTGTAGGGCCTTCAGACAGTGACATGAAAAATAATTTAATTTGCTAATAATTTATTTAAATTGCTGCATCACCTGTGACTTTTATTATATACATCTGTCGTGGGTTAAAGACTGCTTAAAGTTAACTCTGTGAGGTTTTTTTTTTCTCCCTTTTCTTCATAAATAGCTAGCAAGAGGCTGTGTTTTGGATTTACGCTCAGAAGAGCTGATAAGAGAATAATGTTTTGTTCTGCTGCCAAGGTCAGCAGACGAGCAAAGAGGCACAGCCGGTTGCTAGCATAGGATTTGCCCTTATGTTAAGACTGAAACTCAGAATAGCCAATGATTTATTCCATAACATGCACGTCATGCCCAGTATATAGGTAAGAACACCCGGAAGAGTGCTCTCTTTTGCCTGGGCTCTGCTTTCGGTGCTCTCTCCTGGCTCCACATCGCTCTCCAAGGCCTTTCCCCCCCCGCCACCGTCTGGGACGCTCAAATCGTTATCTCTGTTCCGTGAGTTTCGGGATCCTCCCTCTCCGGGGGGATCAAAAAAAAACTCCCCCTCTCCGGTTTGGGACGCTCGGGCTGTTATCTCCATTCCGTGAGTGCGTCCAGGAGTGGTGCATTCACCCCCCATATTTGGGGGAATCGTGACTGTAGTTCTG
>NW_010125383.1:0-3694 GCF_000699245.1 Pterocles gutturalis
ATTTGTTTTGTCTTTGCCCCCTAGATGTGCTTTTTAAAAAATGGGGTTTTTTATGACCTTGGTTTGGATAACAGTAAAGGATGGGGCTAAAACCTCATTTTGTTTGTAGTTTAATTGTCCTTTCCTGCACGTTATTAGATGGTTTTACAAGGTCTGCTCCGATATATTGTCCTTAGAAGCAGAACTTCTAATTTAAAAGCAGATTTGTAATTAGATGTTAAAGTCAAAGAAGAATCTGGTTAAGCACCCAACCCTTTTCTTTTTGATTGTCTGCCACGTAGTACTTGGCAAGAACGTCACTTACTTGTCTAGACAGGTTCAAAAGCTTGTTACCAATACATAGTAGGTATGTGCTTTTCTTCCTGAAATTTTCTGTTTAAACCCTTGTTTTCCTTATTGCTTATCTGTATCTTTAAAGGTTTTATCTTTGGTTTAATGAAAAGTACAAGCAAAACCAGCAAAACTTTTAAAATGAGATTTGGATACACTGCTGAAACGAAGCATTTGAGCAATGCTGGATTTTATTTACAATTCTTTGTCACGTGAGGACTTTTATTACATTTTTATTTACTCCCTAGAGACAAATATCCTGAACTAAGAGCAGAATACTGAGCATTTTGAAAATACATGTTGATTCTGCAGCATGCAGGTGATTTTTTTCCAGGAGCTCTGTATAGACCATGATTGTCAAAAAAAAAAAAAAAAAAGGAAAAGCTGCTGTTAATTTTCTACTTTATTTCATCTGAAAAAATGTAGAATTACTGGCTTTGTGCAAGCTGCATATTTGTTTCAAAATGTCATAGTTCCCCAGTCATCTTCAAACTAGCAAAATGCTTGAGCAGCAACTTCCACTTAACTTTCATGTTTACTTGGTTCCTTGCTTTTTGCAGTTATTTCTTTATCCCTTTTCTAGGCAGAAGAAAGTCTCATTTTGATTAACTTAATGTGTTGGTATTAATATAAGGGAGAGGAATGAAAAACTTTAGAGGCACTGTTTATTTGTCAACAGTGTAAATCAGAGGGCAAAAAGCAAATGTAAATTCATTCTTTTTGTGTGTCTTTTTTAAGCCTATAGGTGTGTTAAATGTGTGCTCTGCAGGTTAACCTCCTAGGGCTTGAGTTCAAAGGAAAAGAAATAGGGCTTATCTAATACCTAGAATAATAAATCTGTTAGATCTATTTCAGCAAAAAGTTTAAACACACCTGCAGAATGGGTGTGATTCTCTATATGTGATTTTCACTGGTTGGTAAAGCAGCATTAGTAATGTTTTCTTTATATTTTTCTGAAGATCAGGAGTTCTAATGTTAGGTGAGATAAGACTGATGTAGACAGTTGTTCCACGGAGGCATGGTGGTTCAAAACCATGTTGAATTGTCTGGAATAAATTAAAATTAAATAAATAAAAGTTAGCTTCAAAATGGTGAAAACCACTTTTCTTGGATGACATTTATCAAACACTTGATATTTACTGTTACCATCCCAGGATATCACCCCTCTTTTTTTTTTTTTTTTTTGTTTTTAATTTTTTAATTGTTTATTTAAAGAGAGTAATTCGTGAACATGCCAATTTTTTCTAATGTAAAGTTGTTTCTTGCTTTCCAGTTAAAGCAATTATGTTGTCAAGTGGCTTGAGAGAATGTTTTTATTTCTTTCCTCGCAAATCATAGATTGATGCTGTTCTATAAATGCTACTTTTGTGCTTTACTTTTATTGGACAGAAATACTTGAATACCTGAAACTATTTCAGACAACAGTAAGATTTATTCCTTCAACACTGTGCATGTTAGTACTCCAAGTATTCAGTTTTAAATAGCCTGACGTCTTTCCTTTTGCTGTTCCAGTTAGCTATGTAGTGAGTTGCAGTTTGAGCTCATTTATATTAAAAAAAAATAGAAGACCAATGACTTATTTTTACTTGTCTCATGTGAAATCATTATATTAAATTATTTTAATAAACAGATTACAGTTATCAAGTTAGGCATTGATATACTCATTTAACTGTATTTAGTCCTTTCGGTTGCAATGTGAAGAATATTGAATTGTTTAAGGAAATTCTGTTGAATGGAGGAAGGAGAATTGAAATTACTGAGGGCTATGTGGCAGTGTCCTATGACACGGAAGGACAACATTCTCTTTTATGACTTTGCGTGTATTTCCCTGTGTGGCGTGTGATTGCTGGGCATTCAGTATGTGATTGTCGGGCATGAAATTCAGGTTTTGCTTATGCATTTTTATTGCAGTTGAAGAATGCAATAGACCTTTCACCAGCTTTAGTGCCCTTTTTTGGGCACAGAGGATGGGATCTTGGCTGTGACTTTCCCTTGGGATGGCTGCAGCTTTGGGCACAGAGGATGAGATCTCGGCTGTGACTTTCCCTTGGGATGGCTGCAGAGCCAGCTGATAGCTGAACTGCCATGGCAGTGTCTGAAGTGGGGGTTCCTGGGGCTCGCTGTGCCGCACACCCGTCAGCAGTGGGGGGCCGAGGCGCAGAGTGTGCTGTGTGCCAGGTCCAGCAGCCAGTCTGCGGGTCACCAGCCACTCATATGGGGCGGCCAGAATCTGCTATCATGGGTCCAGTTCTAATAATAGTAAAAACACATGCCACAAACATTAGAAGTTTGTGAAAACACTGTTTAAACTGAGTTTCTATTGATAAGATAATGAAGGTTAGCAGAAGAGAAGGAAAGAGGGGAAGTAATTTTGGAAAAAAAGTAATGAACCGAAAGCCTTTTGATGTGGATTTTTGGGTGTCTATACGTTCACAAATCAGAAGAGATGAAACATTTTGAACAGTCAGCAGTGTTCACAAATCAGAAAAGAGATGAAACATTTTGAACAGTCAGCAGTGTGGACTTGAAAAGGCCAGAAGCAGTGTTCGTGTTCAATACTATGGACTGTTTCAAATACAGTTTCAGGGGGCATTTAAAATTGCCCTCCACAAATCTATGTCCTCTTTCTGCAACTTTTGCTACATCAGCATTGCTTATAAGGAAGCTCACAGTTTATTTTTCCCATTGACCAGATGTAACAGTCAGCTATCGTGCCTGAAAGGCTTGTCCTTTCACGGGTCAAACCTGTGTTTCTGGTAGCCTAGGGGTGATGAAGTCGTCAAAAAGCTGCAGAAAAAGACAAGCAGGCAAGGCTTGAGAAGTGATCGATGGAGCTATATGTATCAGCCACCTCTGGGGAGAATAAATTCTTCAGTGAGTGGTGGACAGGATGTAAAATGTAGTGATATGTGAGGGTTGGAGAGCTTTGGTTTAAACTAGTTGCAAGTAAACTATTAAATGGTACTGATAAATAAGATGGGCTAAAGAGAGAAAACAAGGAGGAAAATTGAGATTTCTGTGTATGGATAATGTGACTTTTTGCCTCCCTCACCAGAAGGGCAGCAGTCAGAGAGAAGGGAGCTGCAGGAGTTCAGTATTTTATAGCTCATCTTCCTTGAGGGATCTAATAGGGGAACTGCAGTTAGCAATTTGAGAGGTGTCTCCGATTACCAGCGTGCGGCTCCTGTGTCACTGTGGTAGGCCCACAGCAGAAGCTCAAGGTAACTGCTTTGTGGCAGTCAGGTTAAACGTTGCCTGAAATCTTAAAAAGAAGTAGCTGTAATTCTGTTTTTAAGTAATGTGAGTAGTAAGGCTACAAGACTTTTTGAATTATTGATGCACAGAAGAGAAATATGTTTGTGTA
>NW_010125383.1:3712-50040 GCF_000699245.1 Pterocles gutturalis
CTTGTGAATTTATGTTTAAGCTGTCATACAGCTATTTCCTGAGGGGTTTCTTTAACTATGATGAGGTACATTGTAAATAGGCCTGCTACTTTTTTTGAGGGGGGGTTGGGAATAGAAAAAAAAGTGAATTTTTATAGATAATGGCCTGTTAGTGAACATTATGTTTATTTCCTTTAGAAAGAAAGTTTCAGATGGTTTGTGATTAATTTTTAATATTTCTGTGATTAGAAGCACAATAAGAAATTCTATTAATAAGCTGAATAAACTGTGAGAATTCCAAACAAGGTAATGCAGATGGAATCAGCTAAAAAATAAAGTTCAGCATCAATAATTTCTGTTTTCCCAAGAATATTAATGATAAATTACCTTTTTTTTCCTTTCTTCTCATCTTTCAGGAGTTCCATTAATGATAATGAACATGTTTTCTACCTGTTATCGGGTCTGTATAATGGTTTTGGGTGAAACTGAATTAAAGAAGCATGCTTAGAATGCTATTCTTGGTGAAATTCGTAATTTGTAAAGCATGTAAGTGAAAATATAAAATAAATTGAGCATGATTATATGTTTGATTGATTTAATGACATACTTAAGTATTGTGTCACAAAGTTTCATGGTTCTGCAGTAGTACAGAAGTCTGAGAGATTGTTGACCTCTGCAAATATATTAAAAATTCTACTGTATTATTCATTAATGTGTTTTATTCAGCTCAGCAGCTTCCATGCCAATTAACTTGACTTTCCATTTATTTTGGCTACTGAAGTCTGTAGTGAAAATGCTAAATTGCAGTGTAAGACTTGTCTACCAGGGAGGTGAGTAGAAATACGAAGAAGGTATGAGTTCAGAGTGCTATGGTCTGTGATGAGTGCCCATGTGAAGAGTTAGAGTGGAACAGTAGTGTTAGGAAAGCCCCTGTGTTTGGTTTGAAGGTAGTGTGCTTGTTTCTCAGTTGTGTTGTGGCTTTCTTTGGGTTGAGCTCTATCTAGTTCAAAAGCTATGAAGAGTGTTTAGGAAACATCTGAACCTACCATGGTAAGAATAGATTACTGTAAGAAAAAACAACCTTCCTGGAAGCTTTTAACTATTTGTGGGTTAGACAAAAACAATTTCTGTTTAATAATCAAAGAAATTACTTTTTGCGGGGAGGTAGAGTGTCAGTAGAAGTTAGCATTAGTGGAACTGCTGTCTTCATAAACAAAATTACTTCTATCTGTTAAATATACTTGGCTTAACAATTGGAATATTTTAGCTTACTCTAAGTTGTTTGTGTAATGTTTTGGGTTTTTCTGAATTTGTTGTAAGAAGTCCTTCAGTGAATATTTCATGCCACACCAGTGTTTGCAGAAATGACTGTTTGGTGATTTGGAGTAGAGGTCCCAAAGTGACTTAAATTGCGTCAGCAAATATGTGGATCTCACCTGCATTTCACTTCTGAAGTGAGCTGAAATAAAATGTCTTATTAGTGTGGGATAAAAATGGAATTTTTTTGGTAAAATGTCATGATATACTGTTTTTGAGTGCCTCACATAACTTTAAATAGTAAATCTTGATTTCATTTTATATTTTCAAATACTGGTTTTAATCTAGATCCATGTAAATTTGTTCTTCCATTCCTAGCAGGTTAAAAATTTCAGAAAGAAAAAGGAGCTCAGGTGTGTTCCTGGTAGTTTTTCTCAGCTTCTGACATAGCTGTTAACTGAATTGGCTGCATAAGAGCAGGAAGTATTTCCCCTGTGCCTGCTCAGAAGCTGAAGCATTAAACTTTTGAAAGCAGTTGACAGGTACAAGAATTACTTTATCACCATGTGTTATGGGCAAGTTAAATTAACAAGGATAATGATAAAATGCGGAGTATCCAACATGATAGGAAAGATTTGTGTGGCATTGTTGTGTTGAAATAATCATGTATGTATACATTTTGAAAAGCTCCTGATAAGGTCTCGCATCAAGGTCTTAAAAGCAAGCCTTTACACTTTTCTCCTATTAGGTAAAAACCTGGAAATTTTAACACAAACACCTGGAATTTTAAATGCTATTATTAAAAAAAAAAATCAGTATTATGTGATATTTTTCTTTGTGTCATTCCATCTAAGATAGCAATTGCATTTATGATGGCTTCCATTCTTTAAGAAAGATGCAGAACTCTAATCTTGGAAGATCTGGACAGTGAAGTTATTTCCTCTACCTAATCCGTTTGTGTCAGAATACATTTATGTTAAAATACATTTGTAATTATGTAGCTAGCAGCTTCTCTCCTCCCTCTGCAAAAAGTATTCTTGAAGCTCAAGAAGGTCAAAGACTGTCTAGCGGAAGCTTTTTTAGTATCTCATGCTGTTGGATAAATAAATCTTCTGAGAGGTGAGCACTTGCCATCTTCGTGAGACAACATTACAAATATGCTACTTATTGAGACAAACGGCTTTGAGGAAACATTTCTGTATTGGGTATTTTTCTTGTTGCTAGGGAAAAGAAGTTCTATCTCTTTTCCATGAGCTTTGGAAAATGGTAGGAGCAATTCTGTCATAAGTCTTTCCTGGAATTTATGCCATTTCAGCTGTTAAAAAGTCAGATATTTGCAGTAAACTTCTGGCTTGTAGATGATGGTCTGTTAATTTTCCTTCTTTTGTGTGCACTTTTGTCGTTGATTAGGGTAAAGACTTTTTTTACTAACTCGATATTCAAATACACTGAAGCTTTTAATTTTTTTTTTTTTTTAAGGTGGCTATTCATAAGGATGGCTACTTTCTTGTCAACAGGTCTAACAGTTAGAGGAAGGAGTTTGTACTTATTCTGAAATATGGCAGGAGAGGAATGTCCTTTAAAGCTTTCTAGCTCATAGGTTGATACTTCCCCCTGCCCCTGGTGTTGAAAACAGTTTCTACAGGCATGAAAAACAGTTTTATAGTTAGGTAATGCTTCTCTGCAAATAAACTGTAAAAAGACTATAATAAAAACAGTTTTTAGAGATGTTCTATTTTGGAAAAGCAGCTTGATTGCTTGTAAGAAAGGCAGACCAACCCACTCATGGGCTACTGCTTAGTATGTACTTAGTAATAATGTGGATTTTTTTTTTTATAAGTATAGGCTTCTCCTTAGATTGCCTGCTAAAGAAGCTTATTTTAAATGTCACAGCTGTCTTTTAAAAGTTGACTTGCATAAGGATATCCTGTATAGTATCTTGTCTTAATTAGAGTAGCTGCAAACAACTGAGGGGCCTACAATAGATAGATGACTCCTTGCCTTCTTTACACAATTGGTACTAGCGATCCTGTGGATACTGTAACTGATGGGAAGGTGCTCCTAGTTTCAAGAAAACGGAGACACTTTTGAGGTGTGTAATTGGTACCATTTGTTTAAGCATGCATACACTGAAGTGAAATTGTAAATGACAGACCTTCTTAGCATTCAACTGCTCCAGGATTATGAGGAGGTATTTCCTGTAGGGATTGGGAAATGGTGTTCTCTGCCTGAGTGGGAAGGCTGGGGCTCCAGAGAAGAGACTTGCTGAGTCAAGATGAGAGGGTGCAGAGCCTGAGAATTTCCTTCCAGGATCAGAAGACAAAGAGAGAGGCTAAGAGAGCTGCAGACATCTTGGGGCTGCACAGGTTAGTGTTCTAGGCTAAATTATGGAGAGAGGAATTTTTGTTACGATATGCCTGAGGAGGGCTGGTTGAGGAGGAAGTCTCGCAAGGATACATACTACTGATTGAAGACTTCTCTCTTCCAGTCTTAGGTGTGGCTTAATAGCTATTCTCAGGTAACAAGGAAACTTGGTGATTTCTTTTTATCTTCTTCCCCAACCAATACCACTCCTCTTCTGTGGGTGTGTACGCAGATGGATGTTTTTCTTATATTCTGCAGGCAGTGGAGAACTACATATAACTGTACGAAAGACCGCAGCTTTGATAGGTTGGGATTTTGACCAGATAACTGGTTTGGTAGATCTTCCTATCGCTTGGTTTTACTCGGTGTCTGATAGTTAACCTTTCCTTTTAGGGAGCAAGACCAGGATGTAGAAAATAGACACAAACTAGGCGAAATCTGAAAGGAAATATTGATTTATTGGTTTCAAAAGGGATGAAAAACTTGATTGTACTTAGAAACAAAAGAGCTGCTGGACTGTTACATCTGGAAGAATGCAGCTTAATGACTCTTGATTCTCTTTGAGAATTTTTACTGGAAATGCTGCATGAGCACAATGAAAAAAATAGCTCAAATCCCACTGATTTCCCACGTTGTCATGCTGGGTTGGTAAACTCTCTTGCCGTAATCCTGTGTGGTTTCTGAAATGTCTGAGTAGCTTTGCAGCATGGTTAACAGGGCTTTGTCCTGAGGAATCTGCTGGTATGTTCAGTGTCAGAAATGTGTGTTTCCATGAGCATTGTGTAAAATGTTGTCATCTGGAAGGCCCAGACTGGTACAAAAATATGGGATACAAATAAGCTCACAGTGCTTGCGTCTGACTCTTCACAGCAAGACTTGCAGCCCAGCTGCGTACAAACCATGTTTTGAGAAAAAGCTCAGTGACAATTGTCAAAAAGGATTTTTTTTTTTTAGTTTATGTATGTGCTCTTACAGATGAAATGACATGGTGATTTCACAGAGGATGAAATGGTAACATTATTTTATAGCACATTGTTTTTATAACTTTTTTTAAAATTTTCTTGGAATGTAAGATTTCAATGGAAAACTTTGAAAATGCCTTTGTGTAAAGCAGACATGGGTGGTTTCTGTCTGAAAAGAGGTTTTAGATACTCCAATAATTAAAATGCCTTGTTACTTTCTAAGCTTGTCTGTATATTCCCACTGAAATTTTGGGCTTGATTGAGGGTTTGTAATAGGTTTTGAAAGTGTGGTGTGGGGGTTTTTTTCTTGTTTTTAATTATTGCACTGGGGTAAAAATATTGGTGGAATATATTCCCGTTTGACCAAAATGTGGTTTTTTTTTCTCTCAGATAGAAAACATTTTCAAACCTGCCTGTTGGCTCCTCTGCTCCGCTGCGCAGTGCTGTGTCCGGGCGGTTGTAGTGAGCACACGTTAGTGCAATCTGACTGTGGCCTGGGTGGTTGGGGATTCACTGGCAGCTGAAATATGGCATTCCTGTGCTTACAAACAATTGTTTCCTACTTGAGCTGTGTTTTGAAAAAAACAGAGTAACACCTTTCACAGCAGACTGTTTACACAGGAGCAAGAGGAGGGAAACAAGCTGTTAGTGACTGTCCTCATGAATAATCTGGCAGGCTGCCAGGCAGCCTGAATTGCCATCCCTTGGGAAAATGCATCCAAGAGAGATCTGGTGAAGAATGTGCTCTTAACTGTGCTGCATTGTAGATTGGAGAGAGGAGACTCCCACCATGCCCCCCTCTCGCTGGACATGAGGATTTCAGTTTCTGTTGAGGTTTGGCTTCAGTTGAAAGGCTTTCTTAGTTTTTTTTAGGGTTGCTTGCAAATGACCCTCTACGTTAATGTAATTTTGGCAGACTAAGAGTTAAAAAGCAGTGAAAATAAAATGTGTGTGAAAGATGCTGCTTTCAAAGAAGGGAATTGAAGCCGTTAGTCACATTTCTATTAACAGAAAAATATGCAGTATACTAGCTTTGCTGCATGGGAAAACAAATCTTCTGGGTGGCTGTCTGTTGATGGTAGTTGTCTGTTGATTGCTCCTCTGAAGTTCAGTGGTACCCCCTGAGATCAGTAGTCTGTGGGGATGAGAGCGAGGCAGTCCTGCAAGTTGTCACCTATTGTTGGAGATGTCAAAATGCACGGACACTTTCCCAGTGAAGTAGTTTTTACACACATTCTTTAATACAAGATTTCAAACAGCACGAAGATTCCCTTTTAAGCATCTGCCGAAGTGACAGAGCTGTGTTCCCAGAGCAGCTTTCCCCAGGAATGTGATTGTGCTTAGACTGACAGCAGGGACCAGGAGTTCTTGCTACTTACACTAGCACTCAAAAAAGGGAAAATGAAAGAACCACACAGAGAACCTAAATTCAAGCATTCATTCAAACTCTGAACAATGTCTGCAGTTTTAATTCAGATTTTTATGGGCTTTCCTATACCATTTTAGTTTCACCATAAACCGTGAGTAATACATTCTTGTTTTAAAATTTAATTTGAAAGAACGGAGGGCAGGCTCTGCAGGGTTCTGCTGTGCCACAAGAGGGCATTTTTGGTGCCAACTCTGCAACTATTAAGGAATAAATGTGCTTTTAAATGTCTCATTTTGGATTAATTAATCTTGAAAAGTAGAATTAAAATGATGAATCTTTTCTCCAAGCTCCTTAGTTTCATAACAAAGAAAGGTTTGAGTTCTTTGTTTTCCTAGATAACATGGAGTTGTTCAATGATTTTTGTAATTACATAAAGCCTGAGAATTCAAGGTAGAATTGTGTTAGATTAAGAATTTTGTGGGTTTTATTTAAATGATCTGCCAGTATTGATTACAAAGAATTGAGTTGGTTATTGAAGAAAAATATGATTCTAGAACTGCTTTCCTTTTAGGACCAGTAATGTGGTTCAAAGTGGAAGACTGTGATTGTAAGAACAGTGTATTCTTTTGTTCTGTTTATATAGAATACAAGGCTAATAAAACTAGAGGAAATGTACTATAAATACAGCAACATAAAGTACTTTAAATAATGCAAGATATCCTCATGCCAACATTTTATAGAGTTTGCATTTTATCACTGAAGATCAGTAATATTGTAAATGGGAGAAAAAAATGTGCATAGTAAGTTTGCCGTGCTGTTTAATTTGGAGATGCCCATCCTCTGTAGTGGGACGAGCCACAGTTTGTGCCAGTAAGCCCTGGAAGACCTGTGCCTGTTGCTTCCTCCTTGTGCATGAGAACATCTGCGTGTGATTGCTTGGCCGTGCGCCTGGGACGTGTGAGTGCCTGTTCCCGGTGAGTGCACGTCCTCTGAACAACACGGAGGCAGCCTGCAGCGTGCACTCTGCTCAGGTGAGAGGATACATTCATGCGCTTCAGTTTTTTATCTTCATTCCCCAACCTGTCATGTGGTGAGGGGGCTCTTTGCTGGTAAAAGAGAGCTGCAGGAGCAGAATGCCAGGAGAGTTTATCCAAGTTGAAATATGTCTGGTTTCGGGCATTCCTCAGGAAATATGGCCGCAAGGAACAGCATATAAGCCAGATGAATTGTTCTGGCAGGTTCAGTTTATTATGCCAGCTCTACCGATCTTCAGCGGCTTTCTGATCTCACTGAACAGAAAACATAATTGTGGTAGGATTTTGTTTGTTTGTTTGTTTTTTAAAATATGGCAGTTTAAGCCTTGCGAGTGTTGCTCGTGGGCCAAACTTAAAATGAAGACATTAGGAAATACTAGAAAAACCACTCTGAGAATTTAGAAAATTGACACAAAAATTCTATCTGCAGCAAAAATTGTCTAGATTGTTTTAATGGAATTTTTGCTCTACCAATTTCACGTTTAAAATGAATGCATGCTGACAGAAAGGATAACCTTAACATTTTATTTTAAACTGGTTTCTGAAGTTTTCCTGTGTCTTCTAAAAACAACATTTTGAGGCTATTACAGAATTTTAATCTTTTTGCAATGAGAAAGCGCACGTGCTGGTAGCTCCTATTGTTTAGCGTTTAGTCATTAGAAAGAGTTTATCAACACTAGGATGGCAATTAAAAACATTTTATGTATTTATCTTTTTAAACCTTTTTAGCTTGTTTTTGCATAGAAATGCAAAAATAACTAGTTCCAGACTATAGCTCTATTATTTTCACAGCGTTAGGGGCGACAATCAAAAATGTAGAAAGCTGCTGGGGATTTATGCGTGCTTTTAGAGAGACTCTGTTGAATGAATAAAGGCTAAGTATTTGCAGTCTTTCGCTAGCCCTTCTTGGATTCTTAAAGCATGTTTGTATAAGAAGTAGTGTCATAATTGACACCCAGTAATTATTGTTTTGAAAGTCTTAATTGAGGCTTGGCTTGGATTACTCATGGAATCTCTGTTGTTTTCCTCTAAATTCTGCTATAAATTGGTGTTAAAATGCAGGGGAAGCTGGTAGAAGTCCAAAGATATACACACCTATGCAACAGATGTACTTGCCCGCAGATACATACATGTTTTGGAACTCATACTGCCAATAAAACACTTCTCAGAAACCCTTCTGTTCTAAATCTAGACTCTGGGAAGTATGACAAGTTGTGCTAGCTGTATTTAAAAACAGACATCCTCCCTCTTCCCACGCATGCACGTGTAGGAATGACAGAACGTAACATTTGCATCAGCGTGGAACTACAGGATTTGTATCCATACACGGGACGAAGAAAAAACACTGGATTTGTGGAAAACAAGACATTAAATGTCTTGTCAGAAGTCACGTTTTACAAAGCTGCTGCTAGTAGTAAATATTTCCAGTGGAGACCTATCAAAAAATCAAGCAGTAGATTCCAGGGATGTTCCAGTAAACCTTCATTGTTACTTCAAATTGGTAAAGGTCCTGCGTAGTACAATAAAGGGCCTGTTGTAGCGTAAAGCATTTGCAGTCAGCCTTATTCAGACAAGACAATGATTGCTTTTGTTCCCACGTGTGATGTAAAGGGTGCTTTTGAAGTAGTGATGTTTAACCTCTGATGCCTTCAGAATGGCTTTGGAAAATATATCTTCAGTGAAAATTATTGATTATTGAGTAGATTGTACTTTATAGACTGGATATTTTTCATAATAGTTTTCCAATTTAACTCTGTAACTTCTTCAGAAAAACACTTGTTTGAAGCATTTTGAGCCAGACATGCTTTTTATGTTTTTGAACTGTTAGAACAGTGAATGATGCGTTTATGTGCTGTCCAAGAAATTTTTGCTTTTTGCAATTCATAACAGGAGAGGGAAAGAGTTAGTGGAGGGATGTGTACAGAATGTGAGTGACTGTTCCTAATCGCATAGTGTTTGGACATGAGCCTTTCCAAGAGGTTGTTAGGAGATTGCTCAGCTGCGTACAGGTCTATAAATGAGTAAACGTTAGTCCCCACTTTACTTCTGTGATTACTGTATCACTTGGTGTGGGAAAAATACAGTGGTGATCAAAACAAACAATATAGCATTACAGGATATAACTAGAGCATGTCTGCTTTGTGATTTAAAGCCAAGGCCAAATCCTGGGAATGTCAATTTGGCCATGATGCACATGTTCTTACTTGCAGTGCTTTTGAATATGTCGTTTGTTTAGACCTTCTGTTTTTAAGCTAAGTAATGAAATTAGATGGTAGATTGTGTGTTCATGATTTTGAATCATACTAGAGTTGGGCTTCTGTCAATAATTAAAAAGGTCAAATTTATATAGCTAAACTACTTGAAGTAAGAAAATAGTTATTGCTGTTTATTTCTGAAGATGATATGATATATGGTTCTTTATGCAATTAGATCCTAATCTAAAACTTGATAGAAAGACAGTATGTTGGGTTTGTATATGTGCATTTAATTTTATGTAGAAGACTTAGGTACACTGTGTTGACATGGTTTAGATTAGTACGCCTGTGCATGTTTGTCCTGTCTTACCTCTTTTAATGTCATTGCAGTATCCTTGTTGCTTTGTACGTGAGGGTTTGCTAGGTCTGTGTAATTGTTACAGTAGCTGAGATTTTTTCTGACCTTAAATCCAGTTGCATCATGTGAATATAATTAACTCTCATTATGTGTGCCTCATAAGTTCCATTCAGTTATCTGAGTTGTCATCAGCTGAAAAAGTAATGGAGATACTGTATTCAGCAGCCACGCAGAAGAAATGTAGGAATGTATAAACAGTGGTCTGATTTGTGTTGGCAAGAGCTGGACCTCAGTGGCTGGCCCTGAGTAGCCCTCCAGGACAAGAAAGACGAGAATCTAGCAAAGACGGAAAAAGTATCAGTAATTCAGAACAGGGTTGACAGCCTATGCATAGAAGAAAACACACAGGAAAATGTTCCAGTGGAAAAGGAATGGGATGTTTTATAGCATTTCTCCCTATTAATTCTGTAGCTATGGATGTGCTGGTTGCTCTCCCAAAAATGATTGCTGAACTGCTCCTCTCTTTAACTAAAAGTCGAAGTTGGCAGTTTGAGAGCCTCATATCTTGCTTGTGACCAAGGTACTGAATTTCAAACTACACTTCCACCACCCTTCCCTCCAGTGAGTTCTCCTTGCATATGATGTTTTGCCAGAATATGTGTCATCCATTGTGATGGGTTTTCAACCAAATTACCCATAAATAGTGAGTATTAGCAAATATATGTAAAGATAGGAGGCAAAAATTGTGTGGGAAATAGAGGAGAACTTTGAAGATCCAACTGTATACTTGCACACTAATGAATTAGCATGCTTAGACGATAGTTAAAGGCTTTATTCTGTCATCTTTAAATCTCTTTCCTTGACTTCTTCCAGAAGCTGTTTCTGTTCTCTGAGGTAAACCCGCAGTATCTGTCTCTATCTTTTCCTTTTATTGGAGCTTTTACCAAAGCCTTTTAGGTAAGCTGAGTGTGCTGACGGTTGTGAGAAGTATTCATAAAGGAAATTTTAATGGATGGAAAATGAGGAATGCTAAATAATGGGTCACTCACATGAGTCTACAGAAAAAGCTAAACGTCTTGAAAATTAATGTAGTTCCACTCTTATAAAACCCTGACGTGTTACAGATTCATTTTTGTATGTTGTTACATTCTCGACATGCATTTCTCCTGCAGTTTAACTTTTTCTCAAGTATGCTAGGGAATATATTAAAACTGGAAAAGCTTGGCTGTCAGAGTTCTGCATTTTAAACCAGGATATTTTTATAAAGGAAACATAATTTGTGTCTGTATAGAAAATACCGTACTTTGACATAGCCTGCAAGCTTAACTCTTTATCAAAACTGTTGGCTATGTGGAAATTGTAGCAAAGCCTGTGGTTGCCAGTATAGTTCTGGATTTTTGTAAAGGTCTGCAATAAGTGGAATAAGGGACAGAAGGATATTTGGGGAACTGTCTTAAAAACAATGTTTTAATTGTACTGTGGTTTGTTTTATGCACAGAAGCGAAGTGTTAATGAAGGAATTAAGTAGGATCAGTTTTAACCATGCTTCTTAATTGGTGAGTGTTACTGTAGTGGAAGTATAGTTCTGGTTCTGTCTTTTTAGTATCTGTCATTCCTTGTGCACCTTTATTCACTAAGATTGTGGTTTAGGACTGCTCCTCATTTGTACAGTGGGTAGTTTTTAGGGAAGTCTTTACCAAGAATGCTGAAAACATGTTCTTAGTATTCTTATGGGGTTTCGTACCTCATAAGAGGGGAAAAAGACATTCTACAAAGGGTGTCTGAGAAGCCCTGTGTCCTCATGTGACCATGAGATCGCAGCTGCCCAAAGGGTAAGTGTGTAAAACGAAATGTCTCTGTTCTGGAAGCTGTGCCATCCGTCAAACCACCCTTGGGCTTGTGGGGACTCAGTTATTGTATGATTGCCCAGTTAGCAAGCTCAGCCAAACCTATGATGTGATACACTCACCCATGGCGTTCCTTTGGTCCTTTTCATGCATGTCTTGTGTGTATCTGTTACGGTCTTGAAGCCATTAGCTAGAAATCATACACAATTTTACTTCTTGTCTAGCTGTAATGTAGATGACACCTGAGAAAATCACTTTCAGGTTCCTTTGTAAGTAGTAGAAGAAAGGCATTCTAGGGCAGCTGCTTCTGTCTTAAAGTTGACATCTAAAGTAGATCAGATGAATTGTTTCCCGAAATTCCTTTTCTTTCCACTGTGAAGTGCAGTCGACAGCAAGGCAGTGACTAGCTCAGCTGTTGATGTTTAGAGATATAAGTAGTAAATCCCACACCATGTCTTATGTGGAAACTTCCTGTGCAGCTGCTTTCTACCAACTTATTATGCAGCCAGTACCTGGTTGATGGCAGGTCTTTCAGTATAGGACTAGAGAAGTCGCTTACCTCTGTAGCCATTCTGCGTAAAGAGCTTTTCTTTCTTAAATGTTGTCAGTAAAGATCTTAAAATTAATACCTGCTTGTCAGGTTTTGGGCTAGTTGATTTGGGTCCAGAGAGGAGAAGTTTCTCCTTGCTCGGCAGTGCTTTCCACTTTCTGCTAGTCAGGGACTGATGGAATAGCAAGTATTTATAAAATGTAATGTTGGCTTTTTTAAAATTCATGTTATTCTTTTAAAGTGCTTCTATTGTTGTAACAATTCCTGTTTTTTTTTTTTTTCTTTTTTAGTTGAGATACTCTTCCAGGATTAATCAAAATTTTGTTTCTAAATAGAGTCTCTACACAGGTTCAGATATCTTGCTGTTTTTCAATGTTCAGTTGGATAGTTGCTTCTATTGTTGTAACAATTCCTGTATTTTTTTCTTTTTTAGTTGAGATACTCTTCCAGGATTAATCAAAATTTTGTTTCTAAATAGAGTCTCTACACAGGTTCAGATATCTTGCTGTTTTTCAATGTTCAGTTGCCTCTAAAATGTATTTTGCTTGCATACAATTGAACAAAGCCTCTAGTTTTGCTTCTCATTTGTGACAATAGCTGTTGTGAGCTTTCAAATTCCAAACAGCTAACAAAATACTGTCAGCAGGAGTATCTAGGTGAAAGACAAAGAACTAGAGTGATTAATGTCAGAAAATCCATGAAAAAAGCATTAAGGGTACTGCAATACCTGTTTTGAAAGCTGTATTATTAAAAAACTCTTGTCACTTTTTTCCTTAACTTCAACAGGTGTCTTTGTTTACCTTTTTCAGGTTATAAAAAGTAGGGGGGGAAGAGCCAAGACTTTTGAAAACACCTGACCTTGAGTAGTTTTGTACTTTTGTTGTCTGTTTGGTACCATTTCCGAAGTCCGGTCCCCTCACCCTGTCATAGGCATGTGCGTTGTGAATTCGGAGAAGTTTTAAATGGTGCCCTGAAAAGTTTCTTGTTGCTTCTTAAAACTTAGCAATAATTTCTTTCTTAGGGTACTGTTTTTCTTAGGGGAGTGTTATGTGCTTGGCTGAAGCTGTTGTTGCCACCAGACAGTGGGCTACTTATATCCAGTGCATTATGTGCTTGGCTGAAGCTGTTGTTGTCACCAGACAGTGGGCTACTTATATCCAGTGTGTGGGAGTGGAAGAGTCAAAAGAATGAACATGTGCTCGTTTCTGAGCATTTCTGTAGAAACAAAGGACAAGAAAAGTAAGTTATGTGTTTTCACCACTCTAGGTCATTAAAGGTCTAATCTGAAACTCGCTGATTTTGGTGAGTTTTGGATTACTGCATGGCTGAGTTAAAGGCCAATTAATTCAACTTCATCTCTTTCATTAGAAGAAAAAGGTGTGAAGTCCTATCCTGACTGCTGTGGATGAGAACACAAATTGACTAGTTAATTTCCAGTGCATCTTTCCTTTACAGCCCTTTCCTGACCAGTCCTAGAACACTTGTTTAGCAGCCTGATGCTCCACATCCTATGGGAGACTGATTTCAGCTCAGTAACTTGCCCTTCACTGTGCTGCATGGCTGCACCAGAGCCGGTGCAGAGGAACCACTGGGAAGGCTGGAGGTGGGACTGTTCCTTTCAGTAGCAAAGGGGTATCGGTTGGATTTAAGCTGTTTAGAAAATTATACATTCAGTGGAACTGCATGGCAGGTGAGAATTAGGTAGAGCACGTTTTGGAGATTTAGACTTCCCAAGAGACTAGACGTTCCTTGAGATTTGGCAGTTGTCCTTTCAGAGTTTGGTTTATACATTTCCTATCTTAAGTAATTAATTTTATTTTGCTTTATAAAAAATATTACAGTAATTTTATTGAATACCTCTTACCTAACCTTTGCTTTTTATGCCTGTCGCATCACTTAGCAGAACTAAAATAACTCCAGTTAAATAAAAACAATGTATAATTAAAATGAAATAGGTTTTACCTGTGACAGCTTACTTTGGCTTTCATGTGAACTTTGATATGAAGTCACTATGCCAAAAATCCTTTGACAGAGTTAGGAAAAATTATGATTTTCTAAACAGCATCTATGTTTAAGCTTTATTGTAAGAGCGTGAAGCTTTTGTTTTAAAAAATAGGCACTTTGCAAATGCTTATAAAAAATGAATGTCTTGTGGCATTTTGAATACAGATATGCACACTTTCAACATAGTTTAGGCTTTAAAGTGCCATTTATGGAGGCTGAGTGTTATATAAGGATATGCAGACATCCAGGCTAGATCATGGATATGTTCTTGTACATATTTATGGTACATAGACTTTCCTGGGGATATACTATAGAGGTTGGCACTTGGTTTGTTTTGCTACCCTTTGAGATCAGGAAGCTGAGTAAACTTCTTTTTCAAGAACTTTGCAAGATATCAAGCCATTGTTTTGGTGTATGGAGAGTTACTTTTGTAAAAAAAAAAAAAAAGGATATTTTTGTCCTTTTTTTCCAAACAAGGAATACAAAGGAACATTCAAATCTACAGCTGTGGTGGGAGGATGTGGTTGCTGGAGGGACACCACGTACATTCCATCTTGTGGAACGCACTTGGTATGACATTTAACAAAATGTGATGCTTAACAGTTTGGAGAAAGACCAGTTGAATTGTAAAGACATAGGCAATGGGAGCTCTTCCTGCAAGATGGCATGCCTTTCCTACAGCTCAACAGGAGACATTTATTGCCAAGGTAGAGAATGAGATTGTGCTGCTAGAGACTGTTCTCCAAGTATTCATGGTTTAAACCAAACTTGAGGAGACATGCTTCTATGTATCCCAGAAAGCAGAAGGTTTACTTGACCATATATTGTTCCTGGTGAGCAAACTGAAATGATTAATTCAAATAAGTAAGATTAATTGTTTATTGTTCTTCAAATGTTTATGTAGTCATGTTGAAAGCTGCAGCTGATCTCCAATCTTCTACTGTCTGCTTTTTATGCTAATCTGGTGTTATCTGCAAGGTCTAGGAAGGGAGCCTGTTATTGGGTTATTGATCTTTGTGGTATTGATTATCTGCAAAATAGTTTCCATAGATGGCAAAACAAACTCATATTTCTAACTTGAGGTGGTGAATTTGGATGTTGTCTAACTGCTGTTTCTTAATGAAATCCACCAAAGAACGTAGGAACTGTGAGTTGATTTTTGGCATTCTGTGGGGATTTTGTTTGTTTTTATAACAAACCTTAACAAAATATTTGTTAAGCCCTAAGAGTTGTATTTCACAAAGTGTGTTTATTTCAATGTTTTTGGGAGAGGGAGAATTCATAACAGTAACTTGATCTCCAGAAAGAAACTATAGGGGTAGAATGTGGTGGTGATTATGGCATGTAATCAGTGACAGATAATTACAAATTCAAGCTCCAGTGTATCAGCTGTGAGGATTTCTAAGTAATAGAATACTCTCTAATGTGAATGTAAATACTTCTTATAGCACTGGTGGATATCCTGTAGATCTGCCTGTCATGCACTCTATTCTCTGCATTTCTTCCTCACTGGAAATATCAGATTGTAATTAATGCAAGATGACAATTATTTTAGGTGTATCTGTTTTGATGAGGGGCTAGAATTTTCAATGTTACAATAATAGTTCAGAGAGAATTTAATAAAATTACAGAAGCAAACAAGATAATCAGAGAAAATCTATCTTCAGAAACAGCAGACAGGAGCGTAAAAACTGATGTTTAGAAGTATGTTTGAAAGAATACAGGTTTAAGCCAAGAAAATTTCCTGATGAATCAGTAGAATACAGTGATGTATGGTTGTGTCTAAGGTTCATGAGTATTCCTGAGACACTGGGAGAACATCAATACTGAAATAAAATGTAATTTAAAAAATTCTCACACAAGCCTGTTTTAGAGGAAGGAACATCATAGATTTTGAAAGTAGAAATGACTTCTAAATCTTCATACTTCAAAGAGCTCAATGTTTTTACCTCTCTCAGGCAATGAGCATCAATAGTGTAATTTTACTTTTGTGTTTCTGTCTTTGCTAAAGCTTCATCTTTATTCCCAGTATAAGCTTCTTGAAAAAAATGGAAATGTGCTAGTCTTCTGCAGAGTGCAGCCGAAGTACCAAAGGAGCGCTGTGTGTGAGGAGGGTCTTTTTGGAAACCACAGAAGCTGAAACTTGTTGAAACTGATTTTTGTTAGACCTGTTTCCAGGTGGTGGGGACAAGGAACTTCTGGTTGGCAAAGTATGTTGAGGCTTCCATAATGGTTTTTGTGAGCCTGTGCTTTTCTGCAAGAGCATGTCAGTCCTTGCCGTTGAACCAGCTCATTTTCATAGGCTAGTTACTGGTTTTGAGACAAGGGCTGTCTATTCCTTTCCCCTGCTTTCCTGGTATTGCTTGTTCTAGAAAACTTAAAGGTATGTAATAACCTCTTGGTGTAGATTCTGGTTTTTTGGGGGTTTTTTTTTGTGTTTTTGGTTTGGTTTGTTTTGTTTATTGTCTGCATTTCCCCGTTGTAACGTAGCGGATAACTCAAGATCTAGAATGAAAATTGTGTAGTAAATAAATGGTGTTCAACTTCTTCACCAGGACCCCTAGGTCTATTTGTACAAAGCTGTTTCCTAGCCAGTTGGCCTCCAACCCCTACCACTGTAAGGGTTTATTCCATCCCAGGTACGTGAGCTTTCTGTAAGCAAATTTTTCCAGCCTGTCAAGAGCTCTCCAAATGGCAGCTCTGCCCTCCAGTCTAGTGTTGTTTAAAACTGTCTTTTGTAGTAAATGTAGAAGGTTTATTAAGCATGGCTTTTGGTCAGCTTTTGCATTGGTTTCCTCTTTAGTTTTATATTGTGAAGAATGGCTATAAGAAAGTGTGGTAGATCAGCAGCCTTTGAAGGCAAGTCTGAATTTTAGTATCTCATTGCACTAGTGCACAAAGTGCTCATCTATTCTGTCCCAGTTTGCTTATATAATATAATACAAGCATGGAACTTTGTGAATTTGACAAATGTAGAAGTTGAATGCTTGTCATATAAGATCTTTTTCTGCATATGTGTTCAAAGAATGGTAGAGAGCTCTGCAAGAGAGGTGTTTGTTGAAATCTTCATTGTTTCTTTTGCTTTTCTGTGTATGAGCTAAATTATTTGTAAGGAAATATTTGAGCTTTCAAAAAAAGATTTTGGTTTGTTTTATGTTTTTTTTCCAATCAAACCGCTGTTACTGAAGAACTCTGTTACTGTCAGCGATGCTACAGCAAAACTTCAAGCCAAGTTAACACTCAGGTGAGAAGTGGCGGTGCCGACATCTGTGATTGTCTTGCTCTGATTTCAAGACTTTACTGTGCTTGTCTCAGCTGGTTAGTTTTACATGTGTGCATTTTGATCTGCATTGGGAAGGACTGCGACAGCTTCATAAGAAAACAACCAAATAGCCTTGGCTTGTTCATACTAGTTACATGAAACCTTTTGTATGACAGCAACTGGATCAGGGCTTTCTATGGATGTGCTGTTAAGTATTTGTTTATAAGCTATATAGAACTGGAAGTTTTTGCACAGCTTTGTGTCTACGGCTTAGATGGCTTGCTTGTTTTTGTGAGGATATACAGCAAATTAGAGGAATGGAAATGGGGGACAAATGGGACAGTTGAGAAACAGCGAAGCCAAAGAATTTAACTTGTTCTTTGTTTAAATTCATTTTGAGCTGCAGTCTCTACAAAGTCAGATTTAGAATTTTTGTTGAGGGGGAAGGTAAAAAAATGCACAAAGGAAATGGTTAGGGTTTAAGAGTTCTGAAAATCTTCTGAGTAAAATGCAAAAAAAGAGGATTTTTAAAATAGCATACTTGTGGACCTTACTATAATTTATGTGTGTCATACAGTAGACTGCCTGGAATCTGTACTTCTCATGCAGAATTGCTTAATGATTTCTAGATTTACTGGGCTCTTACTCTTTATAGCTACATATTTATATCTGTTTCCCGAGCCTCTTCAAGGCCTATTTTTTCTCTCTTAAACTATGAATATTAAGAACATCTTTATAAGATGAAAGCAGGCATTCTTAAGTCATTACATGATTGCAGGAGTTGAGGTCTTAATAAATACGTTAAATATCACTTCTGTTTGCAAATGGCATCTCTTAACTGCCTCCAAACCCTTTTACTTGGATTAAAGGCAAGGCTGGCCCAAAATATTGGGAATGTTTATCTTCCTGACTAATGCCACTATACATCACTCTTCTTGCTGAAGTGCTAATGAGCAAGTGCCTCTTGGCCAAATATATTCGTGTGATTGTTCTTGTCAGCTGTTCCAAGGCCAAGCCTGGCGCTTATGTTGGATTGGTTAAAACTATATTAATGTTTCATTTTAACATATTTATTTTTAGCATAGGTAAGAGCTTAGTGAATCTATCCTCTTTTCCTTCTCTAAGCAGACCAGGCATCCTGGCTGTATGGGTTGAACTGCAACAAAATGGATTTTACCATTTTGAGATTATCTATTGATTCCAGAGGAAGCTGGGATTCCTGATATTCTGGATTTAGGATCATATCAGAAGAAGGTATATTCTTAAGGAAAGTGTGTGTGATAGTTGGGGCCCTACTTTGTCAGCATGAAGAAAATACCCAACTTCTGATGCCCTTGTCATTCACCTGCTTTTTTTTTTTTTTCCCATCAAACTGAAACATGACTTGAACTTCTAAAAATTTGCTGACCTCTGCTCTACAATAACACTTCTTAGCTCTCACTGCTTGTTTAAAGGGCAGTTTAAGAAAAAAGGGGAAAAAAAAAGAAGTACAGTTAAATCTTAGTTTGCGTAGTAGCTTAGCAGCAGATTATCTTCTAGTGTGGTGCAGATCAAAGATTTATTTTGAATATTCTTGATACAGAAGTTTTGAAGTTCACAAGTAGGTGTTTCCACAATTGAAGAAGTTTCATGGCTTCAGAGATAGAGTCCAAAATATTTATCAATATTTACAAACAGCCATGAATTCTTTGCAGGAACAGTGTTATGAAATACTAGTAAATATATGAATTAGCTTTTATTTCAAATTTTTGCAGACAATAGGCTGGTGTCCACAAGCAGGTATTGACTTCTAATTTTCACCACTTTGTTTAAATTATCTCATGGACTGATAACTCTGCATCTGTTTTTTTATGTTTGTTTGGGGTTTTTTCCTTCCTTTTTCCTGTACCTACCAAATTGTGTTAGAAATAAGGAAACTTTGGGAACTCTGTTTTAAGTTCTGACTTGTATTGACTAGTGGCTGTCTGGTATCTGTTGGTTTCCTGCCATTACTGTTGTTTGGTGAAGGCAACTTTCCCTTCTCAGGTATTTGTATGACTGGTTGATTTGTTTGTTTTTAAACAGAGCAGTCCTGCACCCTACAAAATAAAGTTTGAAGAAGCTACATGTTAATGCATGTCTACACTGTGCAGTGGATTGAATACGAGGCCCAGCTCCTATACCCGTGTAGCACAAGTCAGAGGCATTAGTTTTCAGCCAGAAGCAGTATAGTCACGTCTGCTTGATGATGTGCCTGGGCTATCGGATGTCTCCTAGTGCTCCATCTTCAGTCAGCCTCATTCAGACACTAGCTTGGCTTGCTTAAGCTCAAGTTTCTCTACCTTGTGCTACGTTTTACAAAGTAGATGTGCCCTAACTTGTTGCAAATGACAGAATACTCGATGTGTCCTGATCTCTTCCCCAGATAAAGAAATTCCTTCATTTTACGTGCACCTATGTGATGTTTTCTAAATCTGTATTGCCTAGAATGGTGCATGATATTCTTGGTAAAGTCATGCTGAAACACTTACAGCTGAAGACTCCCTAAAATATTTGTCTCTCCTGGAAATACCTGTTTTGATGTATCTGGGTATTGAATTTTGGTTTTTTCACTGCCATATTGCAGTGGTGGCTCATGCTAGGGTACCTCCTGCTTACTGCTCAGTTTACTGTCGGACATAGGTTATGCTTTATCTCTGAATTTCTGTACTTTCCATTGTTAGGTCATGCTTTGCATCTAATTTTGAATGTTCTGTTTCCCTTCTTTTTTAAAACTTCAACATTTTTTTATTTTACTTGTGTTTTACTAATTATCTCCTAGATATGAAACAGATAATTGAAAAATTTTCTTCATGGCATATTTATTGCACAGTTACATCTCTATAAAAATTAGTATTTTCTGCTGGTATCTAACAATGAGAGGCAAGACTAGAGGAAAAAATAATTTGTGAGTGAAAGTTTGTTTTGCCTAATAAACCTTTTTATTGGTGTTTGTTTGTTTTTTAATTGACAGGCTGTCATGCAATTCCTCTTATTTCTTTTAATTTGGTTGTAGGCTCTTCTGTCACAAAATGACCATGAATATTTCATTATATGTTTGAAGAAGTGCCTTGGTGAAAATGGTAGAAGATGTGGTTTCTAATTACATCTGGGTAGTTCTTTCACATAACTCAGTTGACTTCATCATGTTTCATGAACTAAACTGACGTTATTCAAAGAAACAAAAAGCTGTAAATTAATCAAGGGCTCTGTTGTTACATTGTTGTTGTTATATGATAATACAAGCAAATGGATATACCAGCAGCAAAGTCTTGATTTTAGGCTGTGATTTTTAAACCTAGTAACTTCTATAACTTCTTTCAGATGGAGAACTTGGCTTTTTCCTCTGCTTGGTCTATTCTGTTTATTGCTAGTGGTAATGAGGCAATCCTCTTCTGAAGCTCCAGCTGTTCCCAATCTTTGTTGCTCATTTGAAAAATCCTGTTACCAGAGGAAATGTGGTAAAGCTCTACTTCTGTCTTGGCCAGGATAGGTGTACTGTCTGGGTGTATAGAGAGGAAAATGGGAGGTTTCTGTAGGAATTATAATTCTGTTAGAAACCATAAATGCTCGGCAGATGGGCTTTCATTATAAAGGTACTTCTTCTTTGATGTGGTAAATGTCTGTTTGCTATGCAGTGAGTATATTGCTTAAAAACAAAGATGCTGCTGGCTTGTTTCAATTTTCTTATTGTAAACCCTCAAATTAAGATATGGTCCATCTTTTCAGTCAGTGTAATCTGAGTCTGATTTTAGAAAATTGGTGTTAACCGCCCTCCTTACCATAGTGGAGATAAAATTGCCAGACATGAAAAAGGATAGTTAAGGAAAAGCTTAACTACAGCCAAAAGAACCTTCACTGCTGCTTTTGGATGTTAAATCTGTGTGCAAGCATGTTTGTTTGCTCTGTCTAGGAATGCCAAGTCCCATGAACTGCCAAGTTGTATTGCAACATGTGCTGGGAGTTAAACTTCTAGAATTAATACATCCATTCTGTTTTTCGTGGGTTAGAAATTTTCATTTGTATTTCTTCTAGCTTCTGTTTTATCTAAAACAGACTGCTTTTTTTTTTTTCTTTTTCCTTTCCTTCTGAATGTTTTTTCTTTCAATTTTTATTAACATGTAGAAATAGGGTGAGTGGCAGTTTATCTTCAGTTTGATGGAGTCTCAAGATTGCTTCTTTTAAGCAGTTAGTGATTAATCAGGCATGGTATAAAACTACAAATTGGTAAGATTTTTAGATATATTTAAGTACGGCTAGTTAGTAATATGAAGATGAAATAAATGAAGATGCACTTCTGATGTTTAAACTCTGAGTAGGTGTTCGAAGAGAGAAACAAGTGGGGGCTTAATGCACTTTAATAGGCTGTAGACAGATATGAAACTTGCAGCTGAGCAGAAGATTCTTCATTTGTTCTTACTTGCCTGTCTTTTCTCCTCCAGGAGTTTACTGTCCCATGGGATCAGCCAGCATAACTCTTCCTAACCTGGTGTCTCAGCGATTCCCGTTACTTTATGTTGTACTGCCTGGCTTTCAAAAACTAAGATAATTTTGATAGAACTGGGTTAAGGAACAACTACATGTACAGTTATGGTGGATGATCTGAGGGGGACACTGACTGACCTTTTGAAATGTGAGGTGATGAGCTTTTGGAAGTATTAGCCTCAGCAATGCTTCCCTTGCAGCGTAGTTGGAAAAGAGTGAATTGAACTAGTAAGAGCCTTTAAACGAAATCTCTTCAAGCATGGTGATCTTTTTAATCTCAAGTCTATTGTTAATCACAGAATGGTTTGGATTGGAAGGGACCTTAAAATAATCTAGTTCCAATCCCCCTGCCGTGGGCAGGGTCACCTCCCACTAGAGCAGGTTGCTTAAGCATTGATGGAAGATCATTCTTCAGAAGAACTTCAGATATCTTGATTGAAGCCTCAGTTTAGTGATTCATGCAAATGCATAGATCGTGCAGTTGTCACAGACCTTTCAAAACAGAATATACAAATGATGCAAAATCTAATGGACCATATGGGGTAAATGCGTAAAATTATATATCACTTGTCAAAATACTCCATGGGGTGGTACCTCTTCTTTCTTGATAAATTATAGGTGTGAAGTAGAATAAAACTCCTGTGGAATTCCAGGGACTAAATAAAACTCTAGTGTAGAACTGGCAATGTGAAGAGGGATGAAATTAAAAGTAGTGAATGTTATTTCTAGAGCAGTTGAGATCTCGCTGCTTTGTATGAGTTGGAATGTGTATTGTCAATTAACACTTCATCAGAATGGTTTATGCTGCCATCATGAGGAAATTTTATTACAAGAAGCTGCTTCTACACTGTGGTACTTGTTCATCATTTAAACAATTCCAAGTTAAGACTGTTGAAGCTCCTTTAAATTTCCTTGAGTATGCCTACCGAATTAATAGAATATTTTCAATAATTAAATTAATTTAAAAATCTTTAAAAATCTTTCAGACACAAGCATTTGGAAATAAGGTGAAGTGTACAAGTGAATCTGGTAGGTGTGGTGTTCAGCTTTCTCCACTTTTGAAGATTTTTTTTCAAGAAATCCAGTGAAGCTTGCAGAATACTTATGTCCTGACTTTTTGAAGTAAAAACCACAGGACATCTTCTGTAGTCTTCTAGATCCTTATTATACCGTTTTTAGCCTCTAATGCAGAAGGAGAAACCTAGAATAACACGTCATTTATGATGTGAAATTTACGATGTATGTTTGGGCTGAACAACCACTGGGAAGCTTCTGAAATGGAATTGCAGTGCTTTTCTCTGTCTTTGATGGCAAATTTAATCTGTTGGAACACAAGTAAACTGGGAATAGCTTTAACATTTTAGGATGCTAAATTGGAAAGAAATCAGAATTTCAAGTAGCATGTATGGTCTTAAAGAGTGGTAGTTTCACACAGTCTCTGGTATTCCAGCTGTAATTTCTTTATAGTACTCAACATGTCATGCATGAAGGCAAATGCCTTCTTAGGCTAGAGAAGTCCACTGGAGGTTTTTTGTGTCTTTAAATACTTCTAGAGCCATTATAATTTTAATTTGAGCTTCATACAAAATTACTTTTTCTATGCCAAAAATATAAACCTTATGAAGGCTCTTCACATGGCTTCACAGGGCTTCAATGTATTTCTTGATGCAGAAAGGCTGTTTAGCATATTGATACTTCCTCGGGTCTCTTCCATTTTAGGTGGATAACAAAATGGGAAAACAGGTCTACAGATCGTCACAGGCATCTTCTGTGTGATCTTGTTCTTTTTTCTTTAAAGGACATCAATAACAGATCCCATAGTTTAAGGTTCCCTTCCATTAACTTATTATAGTAGCCCTTGGGAAATTTGAAAATGGTGTCTCATTTTATGGTTAATATTTCCATTTTTGTCAGTAGTGTAAAGACTGATCTGTCTCCCTCTTTTTTTAAGCGAGAAAACCATTTAGCTCCAATAGAGTAACCATGAAGTAAGTTTGAGATCTTAGCTTGTTGAATCTAAATGCTGGGGGGAAAGAGGTGGTTCTGTTTCATGTGATTGTTTTGTAGTACATTTATCAACTATTCCCTCTTGGAATTTAAAATTAGTGTGTATAAAGTTGTGTACTTCTTGGTAATGAGACAATTCTGGTTTTTGAATGAGTGGCAAAGATGAGAGACTTAGCTTTTTCCATAAAGCCAAAATAAAACTTTAAACAGGTTGAGAAGAAATACTTCCATGAGGAATGGTCAGGTTTTCTTAGTCTTGTGTATAAAAAAAAAAAATCTAGTTTGCAAATGCTTGATTATGATAAGAAGAATTCATATTACAGACCGTTCCTGAATTCAGAAGGTGTCCAGGACAGAAGCAGCAGCTGAAGTTCTGGAGAGATCACAAGGAGTCTTTGAAGAGGGAGCAGGAAAAAAAATGAGTGAGTCGCCAGGATGGTGAAGTTGTGATAGAGAGAACTGGGAGAACCTGGGAAGAGAAGTGGTTGCTTAAATATCCAAAATAATTGGATAGAGCAATCTAAAAAAAGAATACTTAGTAGATGCGTTGATTAAAAATTTCTATAGGCAAAAAACCTCCTTGCAGCCAGGGGTTGTAAGAATTGATTTTGCTGGTAGCTCAATGTGGAGAAGGCGTTTGTGGCCGATTCTGAAAAGTGATCAGAAGGACGGGACACTGGGATTTGAGCAATTACATGTAGCACTGCAGGAAGAAATCCATCATGTTCTGCCCGTGTAGTTTGTGGGAATGAAAAATGTGGGAACTGGTGTCAGGTTATGTGAGTAATTAGTGTTACATTTGTATAAAGTAGAAGAGTGAAAGTTTGTGAGCACCATGCAACTGAAATAGAACAGCTTCTTTGTGATGTTGCTCTAAACCTTGTATGTGCTTGTCTCTGGTTTTAATGTACCCCTAGGAAGTACTGTCTGGGACGTGTTTGCTGATGGAACTTTATGTAAATATTATTTCAAAGGAAAAACAAGTAACTGGTAACTAAATATAAGTTACTGGTGACTTAAAATATTTTGTGGCAAGCAGAGATCAGTGTTATTTTTCAAATTTTATGAGCACCTGCAATTAAATGTGAAATAATTAAAAACAAATGTTGAGTGAGGATGGATTGTCACTCACTCGTTAGATCTCATCTGTTAGGTTTTAATAGAGGTACTTGTATGGCATTTGCTCCTAGAACCACTTCTTTGTATATATTTTCATATCTCATTTATAAGGTAAATAAGGAGTAGTGTATTTCCAAACTTCAAGGTTTTTTGATCCTGTGGTGATGAGTAAAATAAAAGCCTAGGAAAAAGTTTCATTTCTCACACTTGTGTTTGGTGAACTGGAAAGGAAACAGGAGGCTTCAATTTACAGATTTTTATTTTATTTTATCTCATTTAAAAAAATTATATCCCTTAATAAAAAGTTTCCCACTTTTGTTTACATTTATTGTTTACATTTATTGTTTACATTGCATTTTATTTAAATTAAAACATTTTTATTTTCAAATGAATACTATATGTAAATATAGCTAATATATACTTAAGCTATAAAGATGGACCTCTTCTGATTTTGTGTTGTGCCTTGCATATTGCTCTTTTGACCACAGCCTTAACATGAACACAGATAACAGCGAAGGTCACGGGAGCTGCGACAAGCATTTCAATGACAAGAGTAAAGTCACAGCAGCTTCACGATAAATAAAACCCCCTTCAGCCCCCTTCTCCCAGCCGTGGGTGTGCAGTTTCAGTTGTGTAGGTGTAAATGATGCTATTTTCACAAAGGCTTCTGCAGCATAGCAAAATCAATATAAAATATATCTTCTGCACTTTGATATAACTGGCAGAGAATGTGTTAAATCTCTCAAAGACTGTGGGTTGCCTAGTATATAATTTGAATGAACAGGTTTTTAGAGAAAGTAAGGCAAACACATCTCCTGCAACTCGATTTATTAGGAAGATCATTACGGAAAAGCTAACAGAAACAGTGTGACCTACTTAAATTAGCATAACATGTGAGATAATTGTTTTAACACAGTGCATTGTTGAGACAAAATTTAGTTACGAAGAGCAGTTACAGCGAGTATTCTGTTTGGTTTGCATGGAAGTTTTTCACAGAGAAGTTTTAAACTTACTGAAGCGATAGGACCAGAAGTCACTTTGTGATGGGCAGTATTTTGAAGCCAGTTTTAAAATCAAGTATGATAATTCTTGATAATTTAGTTACTTTGAAGTAGGAGTCATTGAACATGTCACGGCTCTTTTAATAAACTTAATTTCTCACAAAACTGCACAGATTTTTAATTCATACCTCTAATGAGAAATGAACGTATTTAATCCACCCATCCCTAAAGTGCTCCAATTTTATAAGAACTTCCATTGCAATCACGCTTGAAATAACTATTCCTGCTTTTCTTTGAGTAATTAATCTGAGGAGGAATATTTTCTTGAAAGATTATATTTAATTTGGCTTTATATAGCAAGATGATTAACTTGTTCAAGATGGGAGGAAACCAGAAGGTGATTGTCTGCAAACGTAATTATGCAAAGCTGCTGTCATCTCCACCACAGGAGTTGTGTGGCCAAGGACTACTGTTGAGAGCTAATTAAAATAATACAACTCTATTAAAATACCAATTTCCTGTTTTTAGGAATTATCTGGGATGTAATACCATAATTACACTTTCTTGATATTTGGTATTTAGGTGTATTGCCTTTATCTTGAAACATGTGAAAGGATGGTGGCACTAAGTGGACGTGGTTGTGCCAGGGTGTGGTTTGAAGTCAGTGTAAAATCGAGTACCATTGGGTGTTCAAACTTACAGCAGTTACATGAAAACGAGATTATTATGGTTTGTGTCTCTTAAGCCAGTCTGAAGCTCTGAAACTGATTTAGAGACTAGTTTTAGTCCTTTTTCTATGTGTGGATGACCTGTTGGGAGGAAACGATGGCAATAAGGTAGGCGGTATTCTGGTCTAATCTTCTTCCCTCCCCTTTCTCTCCCTTGGCAGAAGGAGGAGTGGAGGCGTTAATAATTTTTTTCAGCAAACAGGGAGAGGGCAAGCGTGGTCCCTTTTAATGACTGTGCTTCGCTTTTGAATGCTTAAGAATGCTTCAGGCTTAA
Source organism: Pterocles gutturalis (assembly GCF_000699245.1). NCBI lineage: Eukaryota > Metazoa > Chordata > Aves > Pterocliformes > Pteroclidae > Pterocles > Pterocles gutturalis. The sequence goes on from NW_010125383.1 coordinate 30,526, forward strand.
TCATGAGAACAGTTAATGACTGGCTGAAGCTGATGGTCTGTAAACAGTGCTAGGAAAAAGTGTTGTCTTAGGTATGTATCTATGTTCAGTCCTTGCAAAAAGATTGTGATGTTTCACTTGGAACCCTGTGTGTTTTCCTGTGTTTCATGTACTAAATGCCTGTGATAATATAAGGATTTTGTACTGATCTCTTGCTAACCCTTTTGAGTTTTCCATCCTGTAACTTTAAATGTGCATTGTTTATTTAGTGCCATGTTTTTCAGAGTTTGCGCTGTGATTGGAATACCTGCTTAAAAGTTGAGTACTGTTGTCTTAAATAATGAGAGCAGTGAATGCTGGATGCTCCTGGCACATGCTGTTAACACTGGGTCTCTCTCAGTGCTTACGTTCCAGGTTTGTGAAAGATCCTGATGAGAAGGGTAGGATTGTTTCTTGCTCATTGTGGACTTTGCCTTCCAATTGATGATTAATTCTTATCCAAGAGAATATTTATTCAAAAGTGTTTAAACAGATTTTATTATGAGGGATGAAGAGTGGATGTATTTGTGATGCCTTCTGAAGTAATGAAATTTCTCTAGCAATCAAAAGCACAGTTGCAAATGAAATCATGCCTTATAATGGAAAATATCCAGCTATTTCTTATAACGGCAAGTCATAGGTATTCTTGTCCAGGTTTGAGTCTATTTCCTTTACATTTTTTTCCTTGTTGTTCCAGGGGCGGGGGGGGAAACAAAAGGAGTTCTTCCTTTTTAGCAAAGCACCTGAGGATAGTCAGGTGTGGTAAACATGAATCATTTCACAGACTTTGGAAGACTAATCAAAATATAATTAGTGATGTTTATTTGTGCGTGTAAGTCGGGTATGTTTTAACCTGCTTGTCTGCTCTGTTTTGCGTAGAAATGCATCCCATGCCCTTGAAAAGCATGTGGCCCCTCTTACATTGCACACTGCCATTCCTAGTGCTTTTAGGTATTTAATTTTTTGGTGTTTCCATAAATCTCATTGTTCTCTTAGAATTCTGTGCACTCCATTCCGTTCTTAATAGTGTGACTGTGGTTCAAATGTGTGTTGTACATTGTATCCTTTCAGAGTTAAGTTTAATTTCTTCCATTTTAAGATTGTGTATGATAACAGAAATAAAAAGAATGTAACAGAATATAAAGGATTCTTTAGCATTATTTTTTTCTGAAATTGAAGTGACATACCAAAGAACATGCCAAAATTAAATAGAGAAGTTCTTACACAAATGCAGAATTAAGAGTTTAGACAGTTGGCTGTTTAAAAAGACCGGTATGAAGTACTGCCATTTCAGAGAACAGCTTAGACTTACCTCTACTTCAGTTTGTAGTGCTGAATTGTCGTTTAGTGGCACATGAATTGACCTAGCAAATGAAAAAGTTTTGCTATGCAAATAAAATTTCTTAAGTGCAGTAAGCAAATACAGGCATAATAAAAAGTGCCATCTGTCTAATTAAGCAAATTAAATATTTCTTCAGGGAGGCTGGGATGACATAAACTTGATTAAAACTATGTATATAATGTTTCTATCTTTTACCAAAAAAACCACCCTGCTTTTAGTAGTCCTGCTGTGCCTGTGGGGACAAATAAGTTGTTTCTTTTTTTAATGCTTAGATTATAATACATTAAGATGATAGTTATAAACACACAATCTTGAACTGATTTAAGTATGGAGTTCTCAAAAGATTTAGTGTAGTTTTAGGATGAATTTATTATCTTTCTTGTCTCTGAACTTTATTTTTTTTTCATCCTCATAATGACCTTCAACTGGTTTTGATATGCTGGAGTCAATACTAAAAATATTTTATCAAGAATATTTCAGATTGCTTGTAGCAGAGCTATTAACTGAATGCAAGCCAGCTCTGGTTTAGCAGCCTTAATTAGGAAGGCTTACTTTGGAAGCGGTTTCATTTATCATCCTGAGCTCAGGAGTTTGTACACCCTATAGTTTCTTTTTACTCTTGTTCTTTTGAGGAACATTGAATTATACCAATTGCCAACCTTAAAGTGAAATGACAGTGTTTCATTTGCCTCTAATTGTAAAGCTTTTCTGTACTCTGATATGTGATTTGCACAATTTACAAGGTCTTGTAGTTACAGTTTATTTGCTAGTAAGAATTTTGAATACGTTGTTTTCATAGATAAGAATTTATCAGGGCAGTTAATGTGAAATATGTCTGAGTTAAAAGGACACTGTATGACAGTCCTCTTATGTAGAAGACTTTGTCTGATTTATCCTGAAGTTCAAAAATAGACCCAGCCTTCTTTATTTAAAACCCTACAAGATGTGCATTATATACTCTGGAGCTTCATCAAGGGCCATTAATGAGTTGTGTCTGTTGGAGAGAGAAACTTACTATGTTCTGGTAGCCCAAGTAAATTAAGATTTATCTGGGTCATGGTAGAGAGGAACTTGCCTTTAAATTCGAAGTAATTTTAAAAATTGCTTATAATATATGCAATTCTGGCTTCTTCGTGTGTTTGTAGAGACTGTTTTTATCAAATCACTTCAGTCTAATTTACATGCGTCCATACTCAGTGAAATGCTAGATTTCCTGTTTTCAGCAAAAGTTTATTCCTCTAAAGTTTATCTGTCTGACTCAATTTTTTGCTTGTTTTGTTCAATCATTTTGGTTGGTTTTCTGTTCAATATTTTTGTGTCGCTTGGCAGTAAATATTTGTCTCTCTCCAGTATAATTCATTTTTAAGTGGGATAAAGTAGCTTAATCCTATATTTCAGGCTCTGCATATTTTTTTATTACAGTAATGTCATGTCTTCATGAATGCTTTTTTTTTTTGTTTGTTTAGAAGACTTATTTCAGATGTAAGAATATGGAATTATTTCATACAGTGAGAAAAGGTAATTTGATTCTCTGATTTTCTTTGAACTGAAATGTGGAATACCTGCTGATTCCACAGCACGCAGGGTTTGTACTCTTGTGTTTACGAATGCAGTAAGCAGAAAATTGAGTAATCTGTCCCAAATGGTCTTTGAAGATAGTCAATATCTGGTACTGGCCTTAAAAATCTTTGCTCTGTAGAACTGTTTGGAAAAGTGTATACATAGGTCAAGTTGATGAACTTCCTTTTATGAGGAACTAGGTGGAATTCTGGTTTGGTTTGGGCTTCCTTAGTTTTTTGGTTTTTTTGTGGGGGCTCTGCTTGATTTCTTTTGGAATTCTGTTCTCTTTCTGGCCAGCGATGATGCTGGTGTGGGTTCACAGCCGTGCAGCTCTGACAGCACTGGGTTTTGGACGTGTGAATCCTTCAGCCTTTCTCCACCAGACTCGTATACCCAACCTGAGCTTCTCAGTGCACTGCAGGATTTGTGTATGCTGTAAAGCTGGGGGAAGAGGTGTTTAGTCCTTTGGCCATCTTCTAAAGCCAGTATGAGGGCAGTGCCAGTCCAGCCCGGCTCCGTTGCTGAAATGCCGTGTCATTGACACTCACTGCGGCAGCCTGGGCTGTGGCTCAGAACCTCGTGCTTTCCAGCAGCAGCAGCTTTCCCCTTCCAGTCTGCTGGCAGGTGATGGACTGCGGGTAATAAGTATGACTGTGTGGCCAGGCGCTAGTTCAGTTTGTTTACTGTGTAAAGGTCATGGGGATGATCCAGAGTGAACCTGGTGGTGGAGGAAAACATTTCCTGCTAGTGTTGAGGATGAGATCATCCCCCAGAGTTTACATGGGTTAGAATTCAGAGATGTCCAGAACGGACTGTGCATGTGCACAGGTACAGAATAACTAATATCTGTGTACCTCTGACCATCAGTAGAGATTGGGTGAATCCTGGAAAGTCAGTTTCCAATCGCAGGTTACTTATGGCTAATTGTTTCAACTGGATTTGCAGTGAGAGGAAGGCGAGGTTGTTAAGAAGGGTATTTCCCCCTTCCCGGCTATGTCATGGTCAATGGCTGTAGATCTCTGAGGTTTCATGACTTGCAATAGGTTAATTTACAGCCCAGGTATTCCTCTTCTGCCCCAGAAGGCATCCTAATGTTTCATTGCTGACCAGAATTTTTTTTGCTCATTCTGCAAATTGTTGTAGACTGATTTAGCCAGCTGTATGGCAGATGTCCTGGTTGAGAGCATGGTACCTGGTTACAGAGCAACTTCATTGTGATTTGAGGTTTGCAGGCAGGAAGACTCACTGCTCTAGTTCAACAGGACAGGGTTATCTCTCTGACAGACAGGATGCCAACTGTGTTCATTTGCTCATGAATCTATTGAGAGCCTTTGGCCACAATAAAGAGTTGTTTAGCTTCGGCCTGAACGCTTGCTAAACAGTAAAGAAACATGCATTGGTTATCCGACAGCTAGATCAAAATTGCAGTTTATTAATCTCAGTTCTAGTACATGCTTTGTTCCTGTGTTTGCTATCACACAGTATTAGTGAGAGCCATTGAGAGTTCTTGGCTGACTATTGAAACATCAGGTGGTAAAAGTTACATGAGATACAGAACAAGTGAAATTATTATATCCAGTAAAATTTGGCCCTTATGGCTCCAGGTCCCCTAAATGGTTTATTTTGGTCTATAAGCTTTAGGTTTTTGCTCATAATTGCTTAGCTACCTATACCGCCTTCTACGTTCAGAATAAAACTGTTAAAAATAAGTGATGTAACTGAAAGAGAAACTGAGTTATTTTTTTCATTTAAAAATCTCTGAAGGTGTAATGTGTGATCAGTGGGGAAACTGCAAGTGTAAAGCACAGTACTGCACAGGAGTTGCATGGGTGGTGATTGTTCTGGACATGAGAGCTTCTGTTTCAGCTCTTCAGTGGTGCAGGTTTTACACACAACAGCATCATACCTCCTTCTGCTGGAACAGCATTGTTCTAGCTAACTCCCTGAACAGGTGCTTTGCCATAGAGGGTCCTTTTGTGAGTAAGTTGCTGCTGGTCCATCCCTCCACATGGTCCCCCAGCCATCCTCGTGGTTGTGGTTACAGAATAGTGTGCTAAAACCTGGGGTCTGCAGGTGCCATGGGACGTTACCTTAGAGAGATAATGGCAATATTAATATGTGAAGCCTGAAGAAGGATCCTGTCTCCTGAGCAGCCAGAGGAGAGCAGAAGGAATGGAGCCTTAAGCTAAAGGGAGAGTGGCAGCTTCCAGGAAGAGTGGAAGAGGCAAGAGAGGGAGGTGTGCCACCTCCAGTTTGGGCACAAAGGCCAGGAAGATTTGCATTCAGGTACTAATGGTGATGTGTGACTAGTACTTCAGCTGTGATTTTTGGCTTGATGTAGAATTGGAACACGTCAGGTCGATGGGGAGGCCCTGCAGGCTGCACTGTAACTGCTTGTAGCTGGAATGGCTTTTGGGTAATGTTGGGTAGATTGCCTTGCAAGTCAGCGCCCTGCTGTTGGACTTGTGAGCATCTTTGCAGCCTGTCTAGTAGTAAAGTAACTAAGAGCAGTTTTATGTTTGGGCTAAAAATAGAATTTTGTTTAGATGAGAATTTAATAAGTTTTGCTTTTTTGTTTCAGATTGGAACAAAGACATGAAAAATATTACTTCTTAATCCAAGTAAGAATGTCTGGAAGGACTAAGCTAGGAAGCAGACATGTCAGTCCTAGTAACTCCACAATGAATTCTCAGATGCTTAAATTCTGGGCTTTTTTTCAGGTGAAGGAATTTTTGCAATCAAATTGTTAGCTTTTTTATATGGCACCTTAAGATGAAGCTTCTGGATGCAGAAATGTGTCTGTACCTACACTAAAACCTACTGCTCTATCTTGCAGTTACTTTTACTTCTCTGTTCCTTGAAGGACAAATCCTTAATGGAAATAAATCCCTTAAATTACAGATACTTTACACTTCAAAGCACTCATTTTTTCTCCTTTATGGAGTTCAGTCACTCTTACCAGCCTGCATGGTCGCAGAGAGGAGTGCATTGGCATTTCACCTTGCAAAAGACGCCTTTCTCAAGAACTTCACTTGATATGTAAGTTGCTTCAAAGGAACCTTTTTGCAACTTGAGTGTTGCAGAAGCAGCTGAGAGCCAGGTCCCACATAACTGTTACCTGTTTTCATACCTGGAAAATTAGGTTTGGGAACACATTCTTCCCCTCTTGAACATGTATGCAAGGAAAAATGAAAGCATTTTGCTACTGAGAAGCTTCCCTAAAATGAAGGCAAGGATGCCCTAGCATAGCTAGGTTTTAAATTTCCGTGCTCTGGTTTGCATCCCCGAGTGGACTCTGCACTGCTGTATGGGATGGCTGGGCAGGGGCTCTGTTCAGTGGAGGGTGCTGCGCTCCAGTGTGTGAAGACATGGGGAGACATCAGCGTCTTTATGAAGTGTGTGACACTCTGTTGTTTAATCAACTGTTGCTTGCTCTTTCAGATGTTTACTTCTTTTTAAAGATCTTACTGAGAATGATGTAAAGGTGATGGATGATGAGGCTGGGTGACAGGCAGCTGTCTCTAGGCTGGATAAATGGGCTGTCAAGCTGAACACGCTTGTAATAGGCCTACCTGGATAGTGCCCTGTATATTTTTCATTAGCTAGCCTGCCTGAAAAAAAAACTAACCTGCTTATACTGTGTCTGCTGATGTGACAATGATCACTTCAGTTTTCTTAGGAACCCAGGCTGAAAAAAACCAATCATAGTTCAGTAGTTTGACCAGCACGTTTAGGAGTGCAGCAGAGACTATGCATTGTCGTTGACACCACTAGTCTGCCTCGGAAAAGAGCGAGAGACATCCTTCGGCAGCTAGGTTAGATAACGCTTTCTTACATGGGTGTTTTCTCCCAAGGTCTGGTGGTGTTTCAAATCCTCTTTTCTTCTAGTGCTTTTCTGTTATCACTTCTGGGTTGGTTTGTTTGTTTATTTTTCCCTCTGTGAATACCCAGTTAGTCTTTAACTCTGGATGAGTTTTGGGATTTCAGTGATAGTGTCCTCCTTCAGTCTAAAATTTGCCATTATTCTTCAGTGTTGTATGTTTTCCTATTCTTGTGTTTCATACAGAAAGGGAAAAAAAAAAAGACTTTCCATTATGTCTTCTGAGTAGTGCTCCTTGTATTTAATATCTTTGTAATATTTACTTTGTAAGTAATACTGTTCTTTTCGAACTCCATGTAATGATTTTTCCTACATTTCCTGTAGTATTTTTTCCCTTCTGTTTTAGTGTCTAATATATTTCTTAGCAGGCAGGGAAAATATAAAATATAACACTTTGTATGGGAGTAAATTACTGATCTATGGTATTGATGTTACAATAATTTCTGCATGACACTTCATTTTATTTTTATGAATACTGAATGTACGATATACATTTCGATATATCATCACATAACTGTCTACAGTGTGCCTGCTTTCACTTACAGACTTGATGAAATTAATTTAGATTCCGGTAGTAAGGTTAGTTTCTATTTCTCCTTCAGTCTGCCTTTTTTGTTTAAACTAATTTTCCATTAGTTTACCAAGGATGCTGCTTGCTTGAAATACTTGAAAGAGGCCATGAGCTTGCTCTTCTGCAGTCTTTCAGCCTATCCCTGCTTTTTGAAGTGCAGTTACACCTCAGTTAAGTATTGCATAGCTTTTCAACTAGCAGCATACCTTTTCAACCTGTCACAGCAAACAGGTCGGTTATTTCGGTATTAAGGTCACTGTAAATTCTGGAACACACAGTATTTGTGCCTCAAACTTATTTTCTTTAATTTTGTTCCAGCAAAGTAATAAGTATTACATGGCATGCTATGCCAAACAATACTAATGTGGTTATTTTTAAGTAAGTTTGTTGGCACTACAACACGGAAGTAAAATTCAAACAAACGTGCCTGCAGTTGGAACGAAACCCGCTTGTCTGTCTTAGTGGAGGTGGTGTGTGGCAAGTAGGTCTGGATCCTAAAAGTAGTTCTGTACTGTAATCAAGCCTGGCTGTGGAAATAATAAAAGGGGCATTTGGTAAATGTTGGGTGTCATTATGTGGAGGCTTTGCTTTAGTCCTTACCAGGTTTCCCTTTCTACCTCTCATGCCGCACATTCCCTTCCTGTTTCCAAATCCCTGAACTGGTGTGATGCTTACCAATGAATGAGTCTGCTTCTGTAAAGATCACCTTAAATTCAGTTTTGGCTGCCTATTGTCATCTCGCTTATCCCTGTCTCTAAATGCCGTGTAATACTGTCCATGTGTTTAAAAACTGTGTAGTTTCCACCACATTTTAAAATGTAAATGGCTTTTATATTTAAATTGAAATTTCAGAGCCGTAATGCTTCTGTTGTGTTAGAGCTAGGAGCAGGAGACAAAAAGCAAGCTCTATTCTGAATATTCCCACACATCTTTTCCCTCAAATGCTACAGCTGTTTTATCCCTTCATAAAACTTTAATCAGAGGATTTCAATACTTAATTACAAAAAAAATTTAACCTCACGTCATTCCTTTGCTGTCAGCCAGTATTTTCCTTGTTATGTGGATAAGCTAGGCATTAAGGGACTAAGTGATTTTTGCAAAATGGCATGGCAAGCCACTGGCAGCTCCTAAAACTCCTGGTTTATAAGCCTGTAATCTGCTGACTTGACACTAACATTCTTTTCAGCTGGCAAATCAAATGGAAACACCCTAAATCCTGGTTGGGACTAAGAAGAATTATTCTGAGATGAGAACTACTGCATAAATGTGTTAATGGTGTGATTATCAGTGTCAAGGAGGCATCAGATGAAAAACGAGTAAATCTAGAGGATAGAAAAGCAAGTGCTTTGGGGCTGACTGGCTGACATGGCCCTCAGCAGTGGTGGCAGAGGGATGAAAGCTGACAGTACTCATCCCAACATCCCTGATGAGGCAGCAGGGAAGGGTGACTTGGACAGGCCTGGTAGAGTTTTCCTCTCACATGCACACAACTTTTTTTGCTGTTATCGGTGTGGTTTTTGAGAGCTGTGGTTTTGGAATTAATGCTCCGTGCTAGACATGAGATTATAAAAGCTTTTTTTTTCAAGTCTGTTTGTAAAAATTCAGCTGATACCACACCACCATTTGTGCTTGAATTGCCTTTTCAACCTTTTTCTTTACAGTCAGGAGAGGTATAAAAATTTCTGCATAACGATATGCCCACAAGCTTGTTTGTTTTTTCCAGACATACCAGTTGGGCTAGTAAAAAAACCTGCTTCTCTGGGCAAACTGTGCCCTCTTTGTGTTATGCTGGAGCTTTTATAGGACTTCAGAAATCGGTGCCATATGCCGTGACCTATGGTATCCGCATATTATTCTGTGCGCAAGTGTATGTTGCATTTATTGTATAACATGGTCTATGGTTCCCCAAGTTGTAGCTGTTGGGAAGTCAGTGACTTGCCTGAGCCATGTGTGAGTGTGCAGAGCTAATTAACAAGCATTCCCATTTTTTTGAGGACCAAGCCCTTATTCTCTAGCATGTGATTGTTTTGAGTTTTTTTTCCCCCTACTGTTTTATCTCCATTTGAAATATTGTTATCACGTTTCACAAATAAACCACCCTTGTTTTACATCTTGACAAATAATAGGCAATGTAAAACATCGCAGTGCTGTTAAAGGACTATAAAAACACTTATATGAAAAAGAAACTAAGTATTTCACTGACATCAGGTTTAGGTTTAGATTTAAGATACATTTAAGGTAGAAGAACAAGCTCCTGTTCTTTTAAGTCAGACTTTAGAAGGTACCTAGAATAGTGACCGAGTTTTGTACGATACTCCTAACGACTAAGATGTTGATAATAAACTTGTGATAAACCAAGTGAAACTGCTTCATTCCTTTTCCAAATCTGAGAGACAAAAGAAAATAATAGAAGAGTAAATAGTATCATAGGCTAGACGTATTATATTCAACATTTTAATGTTTTCTAGTCCAGCTAGCACAGATAATGAATTAATTTTAAAATCTATTTAATATTTTACTTCAATTAAGCAAGTCTTCATGTGAGGGCATGTATACCTTCTTTACCCTAAGAGTAGTGTAGGTAGATAATCATTTAAGTCTGTTTGACATTAGTCATGCCACTGGGCTATACTGTGGCTACTCACATGTCTTCCTGCTTTCCAGTTGCCTCTCCCCTCCTGAGGAAGGCCATGCCCAAATCAACTTTCACCTAACTTACCACTGTACTGTATATCAAAAGAAATCTTGCTTTTGGTATTTCTTTGATTTAAGCTGTAGTAAAATACTATGGGAATGCATGCACGTTATTTAAGCTACCAAATGCAGAAATAAAATGATGTGGTTTAAGATTCTACCTCCTGTCCTCCCCCCCTGCGTTCCCATAGTTGAGAGCGTAGCATGACAGGGTTCTTTTTTAGCAGGAGAGAGCTCAGTGTGATTTATCGTACTATTGTAATGTGCAAAGCAATCTGGTGTTGCCTAGAAAAGAATAGGATGCATTGTAATTTAAATGAAATTTTTAAAAGCCATTTTTGTCATTAAGCTCAAGGTCATGGATCTCATGCGTTTTGAGGGAAATTCTTGTCATGGGCTACAATCGCGTTTCACCTGCAGTGTGGATGTTCATTAGCCGATAGGAGGGATTTGCGGCATTGGCAATAAGTTCTGCTGCTGGCTGGCTGGCTGCCAGAGCCGGGCTGCTGCTAAGCCAGCAGGGCTCCCTGCCTTTCCCAGCCTGAAAGGCACTGGGCTTTCAAGAATGCGGTGCAGGGTTTTATGTCCGGGCAAAACTGACGGGCTGTCCTTGCTTTAGTGAAACAATCGCACGTTTATGGTTTTGTAGTATGTGATGTCACGAGGGTGTTGGCTTTTAGGAATTTCACTACTGAGGAAGCAGTTTGAAATGCAGGCAGAATCTTCAAGACCTTCAGATATGCACTTGGTTTCTTTTTAGTTAGCTTTGAACAAATGTACGGATGGATACAGACGTAATTTTTTTTTTTTGGTAAGGAATTAACATTTGGAGTATAGACGCGATTTAAGTGGATACATTACCTGAAGGCAATGTCGAGTCAGTCTGGATTTTCAAACTCTGTTCCTCTGCCGGGATATCCATTCTACCAGTTGTCATGCAGGTATATAATGTTTTAAGTTTTATCTTTTAATGCACTTGCATATAGAGCTGTAGCATGATGCTTGTGTTAACTGATTTCTTGTTTCTATTTCTTTGTTCTCTGAAAAAATGTATGAAATCAGAGAATTAAGCTGAAAAACATAAATACAGTTTTAGAATGCTTTGTGCCTGACTTTATAATTAGGTTTATGTTTATTTAATGAAAATATTTTTTATTTCTAAACCTACTAAATATTTCAAGAGTTTTTCTAACTGAAAAAATGTAGTTGTAATTATGGAGATTTTTTTAAGTGAATTATGTATTTGGATACTTCAGTCATTTAATAGGAACCAGATATATGCAGTGTTGAGAAATGGAAGTTATACAGATTTCTAGAGACATGAATTATTTTAAGTCTTTTCATGCAGAATTACATAAGGTGGATAAACAAAAGTGCTTACTGCTACTATGCTTTTAAAACAATTCACAAAAAATATGCACGTGTGGAACAGTGATAAATGCCAGCATTGTGATAAAGCTTAATCATGCAGGCTTCTTATTGCCTTATCTTTTTTGACTCCACAGCGCTGTTTTATTACAATTCCTTCCTTCTGAGAGTGCTGTGTAACAGTTTGCTAGTGAATGAATTGGATTCTAACCATGAAATTACTGTTCCTGCTGTGGAGGACTGTAATATTGAATAATAATTAGAGGGAATGTGTTACAGTGCTTCTTTGGCTGAAAGATCTCAGGTTTCTGGCACACCTTAATAAAGGAATGTGATCTCTGTTGATTGTGTCTAAATCTGTAGTCCCTGCCTCTCATGCTGCAACAATAACAGAGGGAGGGGAAAAGCAGAGTTGGAACAGGAGTTTTGTGCTATTACTCATCTTTCTGTAACACGTTTGAGTAGCAGGATAAAAGAATAAGTTAATAATGAACGTGTTCATATCCAGAGAATGAACCTAATTATCTTCATAAGCTGCAGCGATGCAGTGGTGTGGGTTTTGTAAGGCTGCAGTGACAGTCATTTGTGAATAGAAAGACAAGTGGTCACTTAAGCACTTTTCTGAGTGTTTCTTGAAATAAATTCCTGCAGTTATTTGCGTGCTTGTATATGTGAAGCACGACCGGGCTGTCTGGTCAAAGGTACTAGTAGGGTTTTACTGAAACCAGAGTTAGCCCTTTAGAGGTCAACCACAATGATTGCTCGTGGTTGTTGTCCTTTGGCCTAACTTTGGAGGATGCTGAAGTCTAGTAGCCTTTCTCCTTTTTTCTGGCCTTTTCTGTGATAATAGGCATGAATAAGCTGGAAGCTAAAGACAACAGAAATTCAGTAAATGGCAGCCAATGTAGTTACAAGCCTTCTCTTCCCAAAACTCCGTTAGGTGCTTAGTCAAACGCACAGCTTTTCACTCCTGATCCCCAAGATCTGAGTGGCCAGAGCCTGCCACCCATCTCCCTGGTTCGCACAGTGACCTTCTGGCCAGAATGATTGTCTCGTGAGTGACTTCCAAGTCCTCAACTTTCTGTAGGTAGATTGAAGTTCCTGAGCTTTTGGATCCCTGTTGTTTAAATGCATTTTGTTTTTTAATTCTTGCCTCTCTGTTTCTTACATGTTATTAAGTAGTTACTCTGCATTTCAATGAAACCTGTGTTTAATAATTTTCAGATATAATAAGTTTCTGTGGTATGCAACTGAAATCATTAAATCCTCTTTTATGTATGTAGAATTGGGTGGTTTTATTTCCTTTAATCACTAAGTCATTCCGACGTTGCGACTCTGTTTCAATATATATAAAGAGAAATTCTTTACATTGTGTACAGCTGCTGATAACTTGACAGCTCCAACTATGTAAAATTAGTATTCCTAGTCATTTTAGAGCTCATCCTTGGTGCAGAATATTCCTTCAGAATAGTAACATACGTCCGTTTCTGACTGGGGAGTAATACAGTTTACAGAGACAAGACTGAATTAGGATTTTTATTCCACTTGAGTTGTCATATTCTGGTGAGTGAGCATTTTCCAGTAAAATAAATAGGCAATGAGACTACTATTTATCATAAGTGATAATTGTGATCTCCGTGGAGTGGGGAGAGTTAGTATACGTTGTGCTAAGTTTGTATGTTGGCAGAGACATTAATTAATGTGACTTGCCACTGGAATGGCATAGAAGTCTTGAACAGAGTTCTAGAAGAGCTCCGTCTTCAGGAAACATTACCTTTGTGTAGACAAGATGAATTTTCTAGAGATCAGCATTTTCATTGGAATTGCATGGTGTTTGGAATGGATTGTGTTTTCTGTTACACGTAAGGAGTAATAGTTTTGGTACGATGTTTTGGTGGAAATGTAGTCTGAAGTATTGATGACAGCTTGGTCTAGAAGAGTGTACAATCAGCGTTGCATTCATTAATGGCTTTCTAAAGATTACTCAGGACACTGTTTATCTTGGAGATGACCAAGAGACAGTCTCCAGAACAGGAGACTCAGGGTGGCATGGTCTCTTGGTTGGCTGTGAGTTATGAAATTGCATAAATAGGGAGTTCATCTTGGGGGCTGTGTTTTTGAGCTGTATTGTAACTCATTTTTGGTATCTGTGCAATGCAGAATTGGAGTTTCTTGGGAGAATTTCCATATTTGGGCAAAATCTGTGTATTAATAGAGTTTTTGTTGAGATTGATAACAAATTTCTTGTAGTTTCTATTATAGCATAACATAAGAGATTTGATCTAGAGATTAGTCGTAGAAAATACTCCATGTGATTGAAAAACACTTCCTCAAGTGGTTTATTGGCTGGTTTTTTTTTTTGTTTGGTTGGTTGGTTTTTTGGGGTTTTTTTGGTTTTTTTTACAGATTTGGTATTTAATGTAGAAATTCAAAGACTGTATTACCATTTATGTTTCCTGTACTTAGGAGAAGTAACAGCAAATGTAAAATTAGTATTGGTGGTTAAACTTTAAATGGTAGCCAAAACATGCGAGTACACCTGCTGTGTACCCTCTTACAACAGCTAGAACGGCGTTAGCCACGTAGCTTGCATTTTTACAACTGCTTAATGTTGTAATGATAGTTTTCTTTCATATGTCGCATAGTGTTGAAGGAAGTCTGTTTAAAAGATAGTCTTTGAAAATATGGTTATAATGCTTTGATTTTCATAAGCTTACTTCATAAACTTACTAAGTTTTCTCTGGCAGAGCTTGCAAAGCCTATGTTCATGTCTTTTTCCCCGGTATGCCAAGAGACCTTTTTTGTAAGAACATTTGCTATTTCTCATTGCTTCAGGTGGCTAGAGGAGAAGATGGTAGCCTTAACGAGTTTTTCTTTGGCAAAGAGAAAAGGAAGAGATCTGGTGTCCCAGGTGTGCTTGACAAGAGAAGCCAGAGCTTTCAGCTCCACTGGGATGTTAGCAGATTGTAGCCCTTTTAGAAATGGGTCGTTGTTTTTGTGTTTGCCTCAAAGACACATTCAAAACCAGTTTTGTGTAGGAGGACTTCTTTTGAGGAGGAGTTACATATCTTTCCTCGCACAGAAGCATGAGATAATACAAAACCCAACCAAGTCGTGGCCCTGGAGCCATTGCCAGTGTTCCTGTGATGCAGTTGGAGTTCTGGTGGACTATGGTGCTCTTCATAAGAAGATTACTCTTTAGAAAGAATATTCTTCTTTCTGTCACAAATTCAGGGAGGTCAGGGCGTGGGTGTTCTGCATGGTTGTGAGGTTTATACTTTTCAGTAGTTACATTCAAAGTAGCTGAACAGTTTTTAGGGTTTGCCAGGTCTGTCATCGTCCTTTGGCCTGGCCACTATCAGAACCTTCTGCAGCCCTGGAATTTCATCTTCTAGAGAAGTTGATGGAAACCATGTTCACAACAAAAGGCTGCTCTTCAGATCCTGACTTCCTTGGCATCGTGCATGCTATTATACTTTTTCTGTCTGCTAAAAAAAAAAAAAAAAAAAAGAAAAGAAAAAGCTATCCGGTGGGGAAGTGTGAAAACTTGTAGTTTTGTGTATTCAAGATGAGTCAGTTGCATCTATGCGATTGGTTCCAAATACAGTAATGCAGATCCCATCCAGTTGTAGCAATATTGTAAATAAGGTATTATAACTGAAACTAAGCAACAAACCGATAGTGCTTGACTGTGCAAAGGGAAGAGATCTTGCAGCATTAGGCTGTTGCCTTTCCTTTGAGGAGGGAGCCACTGCCTACTTCAGATGTTGGTCTTTAATCAGCATCCATTTCTTAAATTAAAAAAAAAAAAAGCTGCTCTATTTTAGCTAGAGGAATAAATCTTGATCACCTCCGTGTTGTAGAGTGTTAGGAGAAAGCAAGTGCTTTTAAAGAAATACAGCAGTTACTGAGTTTTCTTTATAGCATAATCTGACAAGTTTAGTTAAACTAAAATCTTTGAGAAATAATGAGGTCAGGCAAACAGCAATCAAGAATAACAAGAAAAATTTGAAATATTTACTTATGTGTTAGTATTAACCAAAATCCTGGGTTACTATTTATGATGTTGCTCTTGTGAATATTCAGCAGTATGCATGTGTATGGTGGGGATTTACAATTACATGTTTTGTGGAATAACTACATCCATTGAGCAAAACTTCCTGTATTTTTTGCACTGTGTTGGTTCAGAGCTGTTCCCTTCCCCCTGGAGAAGAGGAGGAGAAAGGGGAGGAGAGAGTTTTTGACAAAATGGACAAAATATATGCAAGAACATGGTGTGCAAAATTCGAGCTGGCTTTGGAAGCTGTTTCCCCATAGAATTTGATTTTTATATGTGCCTACAATAAAATGTTGCTTTCATATTGGGAGAGGGAGATTGGTGTTGGCTTTTTAGGTGGATAATTTGTTTCTCAGCACTTGGGAAGAACTAGTGGAGAAAGCTGTTGCTGCTATGCTATCTATCTCCTTGATGTCTAAAAAAGAATATATTAAATTCTGATTTAAGTAAGAGAGGGAACGATTGAAATCTGAGGAAAACATTTTATCCTCTGCAATATTTAAAATGCTGGCAGGCTATTTTTATATTAAAATAGTTTAAACATATAATTGCTTTATAGGCAAATTTAAAGATTGTTTTTAAGCAAACCCCCGCCCCCCTTTTTTTTTTTCTAAGGGGCCTCATGATTAGCATGTCAGCTGTTATTTGGGCTTGACAGAACAAACAGTGCATTAAAAAGCTTCACATAATAAAAAGTAACTCATTAAACAAGATTGAACTTGAAAAAAAGACTTTTGCTTGCAGGGAATAAATCTTAAGTACAGGCTGCTGTCTGAGAAGACAAAGTGATAGGAAACCTGTTGTCAGACGAGGCAGGTTGCAAGATCACTGTCTCCAAATTTTGTCCAGAAGACACAAGCACAAAATCATGAGTGAGAGATGTTGATCTTAGTGTGGACTGGTGGTGTGGTTCTTGCGCGACTTTCCTCAGTTGCTTCCTTACAAAAGTGGAGCTGAGTAAGAATGCTTTTCTTATAAAATGCTGCTGCTACGGGAAGTCTCTCTTCTCTTGTTGTCTCCTACCTCTCGCCTCCCCCTCTGCCCTTCTTCCCTATGCTGTCATATCTGAACTGGAAATGTCTCAGCTGTGCGGGGGTGACCAGTAGATCGATGCGGCTTCCTCATGATCTGCAGGACCAGCTGTGAAACTGCGAGTGTCTCCATGCTGTCCCAGTGTTACACCGGGCGCTTGTGAAACCCTTGGCAGCTGCTGGTTTCGCCCGTGTTGAGTCATACCGAGTATTGCCTTCTTTAGGCGTGTGTGTCACTTCTGGCTTTCCTAACACACGTTCTTATCTTCTGGCTCCTCGGGTCTCCTTCCACATTCCTAGCACGGCTCGAGTTACACTTGCTGGTAAGGGTGTAATCAGATGAACGCATGGCACATTGCAACAATTTGTTATAAATCATTCTGTCAGAAAAGAGGAAACTCTGGGGAAAAATGGGAGCATTATGATAATGTTATCTATTAAGTGTCCTTAAAAGGAGACAAAAGCATAAACGCCGTATGATGCAAAGCAGTGGCTCTGATGTGGATTACTGACTTTTCTAATTAATTCTGACTGAAACTTTGAATATTTCTTTTTGTTTATTTTGTGATATGTGGTATTTCAGGCTCTTATGCACAGAAATGTAATTGTAGTTCTTCTAATGACATGGATATTTGGCCAGCAGAACCAGTTGTAACAAGTTCTGTTACTTCATTTCTTAACAGCTATTTTCTAACATATTCTTTGTTATAAAAAAAAATAAAATATCTAGTGTAACTAGAGATTCAAATGTAAAATCTTTTGTACTTCCATTATTCTGAGGATTTTGGCATGAAAGGGCAGTTTGGTTTTGTATTTTTGGATTGTTGTACTTTATTTCTGTTGTTTTAGAGGAATTTGTGCGTGTGTGTGTGTTCCGAAACAAAATTGCTCTGTTGGTTTCCTGTATGATGACGGTTGTTCAGAATTCTGTTCAGTTCTGTTATTTCCTTTACCATTTCTGCCTCAGCAGTTGATTAATCTACTTACAGAATTAAGTTAACAAATAATCATAGCTCTTAGTTCAGTAGTGTGCTTCCCAAGATTTACGCTGTGATTGGCTTCTCTTTGAGCTGAAGCCACCTGGATACCTCTTGGATACTTCTAAAAGCCTTACAGGATTGTGTCTGGAGGTTTTCTGAGATTTATTTGGTGAATGTGGGGCTCTGGGTTATGCAGCAAAATGCATGTCAAAGAACCATCCTGTAACACTGAGAGTTTATGCTCTTCATACATTGATTTTGAAATTAAATATGGAAACTAACTTTGTGTCTTAGAAATTGAGCCTAGAGAGAAATATGTTATTTCTAGTATATATAATGGAAACATTGACTTGTAATAAATCCTGCGATTTAAAGGATGGTCCTAGAAATGGTTCTGGTTTGCGCAGCGTTTAGTTGATAATTTGGGAAACATAAAGTAGGAATTTGTTACAGTTTGATTCGGAGAAAAAAAGTTGAAGCACTGGCAGAATATTTGTAAGGCATAAATTTGCAAGTTTCTTCTTTATGCAAATTCAAAGCTATTAAATCAGAAATTAGTACATTGCAGAAGCTTAAAAGTTATTTTTAAAACAATTAACTCTAGGAAAATTATAACCAATATAGTGATTTGTGTTTAAATTTGAATAAGCGTTCGCTAGTATTTGAATCATAACAAATTGTTAACATAGATAGTATCTCTTCAAATAAGATGCAGATTATATTTAGTCTCACTTTGTATGCTGTTATTTTGGCAGGTGTTTGATCTATGACATTGTTAATCCAGTGTCATGAGTCCTGCAATTCATTTCAAGGTCATCTTCCTGCAGAAAATGAGCATAAATTTGAGCACTTAATAAGTGGATAGTTATATATTCCATTTTTAGACTTTTTGCAAAAAATAGACTACTTCTTTCTCACATGCTGAGAAATTCAAGACACAGACGGTCAGTCCTGTTGACGTGCAGATGCCTCTGTACGCTGCTGAGATGACTGCAATGCAGATAATGCCGATGGTGCTGGCCTTGTCACAATTTACGTCAGGTTCTCAGCTCCTGTAAGAGGTTTCATTTACTCATAACTTTAGGTAAGGAATAATCATCTGCTGGAGACAATTACAGTGGAGAAGCTGGTAATGACTGAGACAATGACCTCATGTGGGGAGGATGCCAGGGCGCTACGCGACCGTGCTGCTTCCCCAGCACGTCTGTGGTGGATACAACTTGCCCCAAGTGACAAATCAGGTGGCGTAGAGCACTTTCTCAGAAGTTAAGACCTGTGTCATTTTCAGACATCGTTGTGCCTTAGTCTCTTTGTTTGGAAACTTGAATGTTGTACTATTAAGTTTTGCTTGCTGGGACATTATTTCTGTCTTCCCTGTGTCTACTGCCTTCTCCTGAAGAGGGAGAGCATCTCTGCTGTTTTCTTTAACTTTCTCAATTCCAGCTCTGCTTCTGCTTTGCTGCCCCCTTCCCAAAATGTTAAGACCCGTACCTTTTCCCTTGGGATTTACAGAGCCTCCTGCTAGAGGCCTCCTCTCTTTGCAGGGTTGTTGTAACTTCTTAGAGCTCTGTAGCACTTACCCTCCTTTTCCCTGTAAGTTATCCACATTTTACCTACTGCTTTAACTACATCAGCTACTTAAAAAAATCCGTTTCTTGGCTCTCCTGTTAAGCTGCACCGAGTTCAAGCTTCTCTTTCTTGCTTTAAGAGTTGTTATTAGCTCTGTCCCCACTCTGGTTTCTTACCGAGTTACTCTCTCTGTTTATTCAAATGTGGCTGTAGTCAAAATGATTTGGTTTGTGCTTGTTTGCTGTTGAACTAGGTAAGATTTCTAGATTTGAAATGTGTCCTGATTTACAGAATTTGTAACTCTTGGTGCGTAAGAGTCGTCATTCACTTACTACTGTTCGGAAAACTCAATTGTCTTGTCTTTCTCAGCCTATTCTGGCTTTTACTGTTTTCCCTCCCCTCCTCCTGTCCTCTTACAGGTAGAAGCTAGAGTATTTCCCTTCAT
>NW_010125383.1:50055-54782 GCF_000699245.1 Pterocles gutturalis
ATTGCTCTAAAAGATGCCTGAAGGGAAGTAAAAGGCAAAGTTGGAGCATTACCCGTAATTGTGGAGTCTTTTAATTGTGCCTTTGTCTTCTGCTGGTGTGATGTGAGGGAAGGCGGGTTCTGGGTGATGTCGGAGATCCAGAAATGTTGTTCACAAGAGTTTAAAAGGCAAAGTTGGAGCATTACCCGTAATTGTGGAGTCTTTTAATTGTGCCTTTGTCTTCTGCTGGTGTGATGTGAGGGAAGGCGGGTTCTGGGTGATGTCGGAGATCCAGAAATGTTGTTCACAAGAGTTTGTGATGTGATGTGAGGGAAGGTGGGTTCTGGGTGATGTCAGAGATCCAGAAATGTTGTTCACAAGAGTTTTCTCCATTGTAAATTGCTCACACTAATGAGAAGTCAGCATGTGTATATCGATTAGGGAAATGTATGTGTATTTGCCTTGCAGGGCAACTGGATTTTAGTGAGAATGATTTTTCAGGTGTGTCCACAAAGTACTTTTGTTGTTTTAACTCCAGCTTTTGTGAGCTGTTCCGTGATGTCTGAAGAACAGTAGCAAGTGTTGATACAGCTTTTGGATGGGGAAAGATACAATCAAGGTTTTGTTCCAGTTCGAGCTATTCATGTGGAAACCTTACAGGCAGTTTATTTTCTCTGCGCACTGTGTTACCGTAGATAGATAAAATGTGGAATATTTAGTACATGGTCTGTGTTATCTTGTAATACTAAAGTCTCAGTTCGCAATTCAGAATTGTTCCGATTGAGGAAAAGCAGCACCGATCCATTAGTACCTACTAAGAGTCTTTTATGTTCCTTCATTGGCAGAATGTTTTTCTTTTATGGATTTGCTGCTGTCTAGGGGCCTGCCTTATTTCCATGTGCTGAGAACATTAGGCAAATCTGCAGTGGATTTGCTAATGTAAACTCCTCTATTGCTGTTCACCATGGGCTGTGATTTCACCCCGTTGTACTTTCACTCTATATTCTTTTCTGCCTACTCTCACCCTGCTGGGTCATGATTTGCTATATTTCAGATGCTAAACGTTCCTGAAGATAAGCACCTTATTTTTAAGCACAAGTTGTTCAGAAAACCTCAGTTGCTTAAATGTCATAATTTTCCATGTTTTAAAACCAAAATTTTCTTAACAACTAAGTTATTGAATGTTTGTACTGAGTAAGTTTGCATAGTCTACTTACTGCAGTGATTTGAAAGAAACTTCCTATGTAGTTTACTAATACTAACATATGTTAAAATATTCTTCTAAAATATTCTCTAGTCTTTCTAGATTCATCTTAAGCTTGAGTAGAGTATGGTTTATCAAAGTTCACAAGTGTACTCCCATAATCTCTGGTTTTGTATGATGACTGAATTGTTAGCAGATACGTAGTACGTTGCACCATTTATTCTTTTTCACTTCAGTGCTGGATGGGTCAGGAACTGCAATAAGTGTTTGTCTTTAGGTTCTTTGAAGCAATTCTGTTGCCTCATTAGTTCTGTTAAGTAGTTGTGTCCCAATCCATGAATCCATTCTCTGCTCTGTTATTTTTAAACTATTGCCTCTTCATTGGTTGTTTTTCCAGTTGTGAATATCCTCGTGCTGTTTGGTTTTCTTGACAGTTTATTCAGCTTCTCATTCCATCATGTATAGCATGTTAAGCTCAGCTTGAATATTAGCCAGAACTTTTTTGGTGGAGGGATCATTGTTAATCTGCTGATTATTGTTAAGTGCACTGATTTGGAGGTGGAGATCTGTAAGTGTTAGGACATGTGTCTGAGATCCAAACTGTGAATGTTTATATACTTCATAGACATGTGATGAAATATTGGCAGCCTTCACAGGAGACCAGGTGGAGGCACCGTGTATTGTGCAAGCTTTTGTGGTTCGAGTTTAGAAATGTAACTCAGATGGTTGAATTATTTTTTTCAAAGGAAAATTCCCTTTCTGGGCAGTGGAAGGAAAAACTGCTTTAGAGCAGATTCATAAACTCGTATGGCATGAATTGTCCTGTGTGAATCTGCAGAAGCTCGGGTTTGCTTTTACTGGGCTGTTATACTGCTGTCAGCCTTCTGATCCATGACAATATGTGTCTTTAAAACTTGGAAGTCAGAGCTATGCAAACACCCATGGCTAAGCACTACCAAGGCCATCCTTTTGAGCTTAAAACATCATCATTTGTTTCCAGTTGGCATCTGTTGCATTCTTTCAGCTGTTGATTTATTCTGGATTCAGCATTGTCATGATAGGGCTCAGGTCATGATGCTCTCAGAAGCTGAGGAAGTTTCCTTTGATGATAAAGGGCAGAAAGCAGAAACAGGACGTGCCCCTAGGACACAGGTGACTTTGCAATCTTCATATCAGACAACTGTAAAGATGCTCCATGTACTTTAATTAATATTTTCACAAAAATTCCCGCAGTTCTGTTGCCTTGCTCAGATGTGATTGGTAATTTGGTCTTTGCACAAGCAGGCATCCTCTTGCACTCTTCTGGAAAAGTGCTGCTGAAGCAGTGAGAGCAGAAGCAATAACACAAATGGTGTTTGAAGGTTGCTTCCCTGCTTCCTGCGTCACTACCATCGTGCTTCCCATCCAGTTTGCCTGGCTGTTGCTCTTCTTAGGGTTAAATCAGGGTTTGGGTTTTTTTTTTTTTTTTTTTTTTTTAATGAAAGTGGTAATAATTTTGTCTTGTTTTTGTTACATGGAATGGACTTTTAATTTGCAGAGTACTAATGCCTTTCAAGTAGGTGTCAAAGAATGTGTGGATCACTGAGCTGTGGTGCTAGTACATGAAATTACATGGGAATGTAATGTGACAGTAAATGTATGTGTGGTCACTGAGTAATCCCTAGGAGCTATCTTACTGAGAGGCTTGCTTTTGTTTTTCAATTAGTGAAGAGCAAAAGGTTTTTAGCTCTGTTTTATTGTGACTGTAGAGCCGAAAGGATTTTTACTTGAGAAGGAAGGCAGCAGATAGGATGTCTGAATATACTTTTGAGGCAAATGATTTTGTGGTGTAGACAGGTAAAGGACTTTTTCTCTAAATATTAGAAGTACTAAATACACAATTTAAAATGTACTATCTTTCAATTTGCTACTTTGAAAGAGGTGGTTATGATTTTAGCTTGGACTTTGCTTTCCCTAAAATTATAACGCATGCTGAAATTTTGCACCCTTATAATATTTATATTTACCTCCTAATATGCTGCTTGATTTGTATAACATGTATCCTGATATCTGTGAATTTGGAAGTTCTTTATGTTTAAAATCTTTCAGGAAACTGAGGTAATAATTGAAATATTTTCAGTAGCCATTGGGCTAGAAAGAGCTGGTTTGCTTAATATGATTAATATTACTGGTATCTGGAAGCTATTGCTTCTGAGTTACTGCTCCTTTCAACTAGTGAAACTAGTGTTCTGATAAAACAGAAGTTAAATGCTTCTGTGCATAGCACAAATTGCAGCATTTGTAGGATTTGATGAATTGGCAAATAGGAGGGCTTTATAACTGAACAAGTAAAATTGCAATTACTACTGGCTTTTTTTTTTTCCTTGGTTTAATATTATCAGTGCATGTTCATAGTTTATATTGGCTTCCATCAGTTTATAATTTTATCAATAAACTTTAAAATATAAAGTATCCAACATAAAAGTTTTATGGAGCACAAATGTAATTAGATTTTGCTGATAGATAAGGTCTGTTTCCCAGAACAGAGGAAAGCCAAAGCCTGCAGTAATGGAGCCGTTCTTACCACTTTTATGTAGACAGTATATGACTAAGGTGCAAGTCAAAGTGCTGAAGATAGCCAGCAAAATTTTTAGAATTATTTAAGCTAATAATTAAGTAGTTGGCAGGATGAAAGTTTATTCCTTTGTTTTGGATATGACATTCAGGAGTGCTTCACTTTCAGTTAATTAAAGGTAGAGTAAATCTCTGTTGAGCTAGGATCACTTGTTTCTCACCTGACTGGTAATACTGGTTAAGCTTTAAATAACATAGGAACAAATTCTAGTACCAAAAGGAAAATACATCTATGAGATACACGTGTGCATGTGTATGTATAAATTGTAATTTTTAAAATCATTTTAATGGTTATGTTAAAGATATAACTCTAAAACCACTATCACAATATGGATCATTCATCTTGAATTCTGATCTTTTTAAAATTTTGCTGCACTAGTAAATCTTATCCATTGTTGAAATGAAATCCACTGCATTTTAGCAGATTAGGTATCCTGTAGCACAAATAACTTGCACATCTCTCTATTTCTTCCTAGTAAGCACAGCTATGAGTGATCAACTGTAAGACAAATAGCTAGTTCTGACACTTCTTTAAAAGGCTTGGATTTCTCAAGTGATACTGGCAATTGATATTACTTGAGGCTTTTGTGATAAGGATTGATTACATTAATATTTCATTAAAATCTCTGTTCAGGCACTGAATCTTGGTGATTTACTGTCTTTACAAACCCAGTCTGTATACAAGCTATTAATTCACAGAATCACAGAATGGTTTGGGTTGGAAGGGACCTTAAAGATCACCTAGTTCCACCCCCCCTGCCATGGGCAGGGACACCTCCCACTAGCCCAGGTTGCTCAAAGCCTCATCCAGCCTGGCCTTGAACCCCTCCAGGGATGGGGCATCCACAGCTTCTCTGGGCAACCTGGGACACTGCCTCACCACCTGCACAGGAAAAAATTTCTTCCTAATATCTAATCTAAATCTCCCCTT
>NW_010125383.1:54922-69737 GCF_000699245.1 Pterocles gutturalis
CCCAACTCTCTCAGCCTGTCCTCATGTGGGAGGGGCTCCAGCCCTGAGAACATCTTCGTATTCCTACGGTGGACTCGTTCCAACAGGTCCATGTCTTTCCTGTGCTGAGGACCCCAGAGCTGGATGCAGCACTGCAGGTGAGGTCTCACGAGATGGAGTAGAGGAGGAGAATCACCCCTCTCGACCTGCTGGCCATGCTGCTCTTGATGCAGCCCAGGACACGGCTGGCTTTCTGAGCTGCAGGCACGCATTGCTGGCTCATGTTGAGCTTCTCATGTTCATCTCTTCAGGGCTGCTCTCAGTCCATGGGGGTTATGTTTCCCCTTTTCCAGTCAGTAGGAACTTCCCTAGACCGCCATGACTTCTCAAATATGATGGATAGTGGATTAGCAACTTCATCCACCAGTTCCTTCAGGACCTGTGGATGCATCTCATCAGGTCCTATGGACTTGTGTCGCTTTAGGTTCTTTAGACAGTCTTGAACCTGATCTTCTACAGTGGGTGGTTCTTCATTCTCCCAGTCCCTACCTTTGCCTGCTGTGACTTGGGCAGTGTGGCTTGAGCACTTGTCAGTGAATAGTGAGGCAAAAAAGTCACTGAGTACCTATTAGTCCCCCTGAGTCATTTGGTCCCTGTAGGAAATCTGATTTAAATCAGTGTTGGTGATGAAGCCTCTGCAGGTTTTGATCATTAACTTCTATAGTGTGATGGTTTAAACAAAGTAAATACAGATTATTAATGTTACAGATTTTTTTAGATGGTTTTTCTAATCAATATACATGCCAGAATTTTATTTGTGCTGATTTAGAACATTCTGCTTGTAGAGCTTGTGAAGTTGTGTGAAGAAGCTTCTTGTCGTTAAATGGTGCATTTCAGAAAAGCAATCAGCCCTCAGCGTTGCTTGGTCATGATTTGGAACAATATGCAGAAATAAAGGGCTTAGACTCCCTACCACTTCTTGCCCTTGCAGTAATAAGTAATTCAACACTAAATCTTCATAGAATGACACATTTGTAGAAAAATATGTACGTATTTTCTGAGAATTGTCAACTCCACTTTTTGTCCTTTGCTACTTGAGTGCCTTTGAGTTCTGGATGACAACAGAAATGATGCCCTTGATTTAGAAAAAAAAAGAAAACCAAACCATTCAGCTGCATAGGAAATTAAATACTGAGATGAGAAATTTTTTTGTGTAGCAGCAGTGGACTATTTAATGTACTGTTTTTATTTTTCCTCTGAGTTCTTTTAACGACTTAGCAGCGGTTTAGATCACTTCCTGCGGAAAAGTTCTTGGGTTGTTATCTCTAGACACATTTGAGGCTTCTGCAACACTTGTGAAGTACTTCACTTCAGTCATGGGCTTTTGGTTCTTCTGATCAGGCTTCCTAAATATTTGTAGTATTAGTGAAACTGTATATTTGCTTCGGACTTTAATTCCTCAAATGCTCAATTTCATGCTTCTTCCCAAGATTTTGAGTTTCCTGTCATCTCTTTTACTTTCAAGAGATCAATAATGAATTCACGATTCTCCGTGTGACACTGCCTTCTCACTGATGTGTAGATCTTACTCATCAGTAAAAACTTCTTCCTTACTGTACTGAACACATTTTTTTCTCTCAGTTGAACTTGGAACTTTTGGGTACTGATGCTCTCCGAGTGTCCTTCTTGAATATTTGCTTTCGAACTCTTTCACCAGAAGTGCTTTTCTAGATTGGATCCATATTTCCTGTTCAGGACATCCTGTAATAACAGAATAAGAAACTTTTCTTTGTTCCTTTGTGCTTTTCTTCTGTTGTTTTGTTTTGATCTTCATATTGCAGTTCGTCACATTGTCTGTAACCTGTGCTTAAAGTGTTCATCTAGGCTTGGTGTCCTGGAGAGTTGGATTAATTCTCATTCGTTGTGCCTTACTCTCCATCTTTGTTGCTGTTGCTGGTTTTTTGGTTTGTTTTTTAAACAACTGTTGTTTATTTGTTTCATTTGTTCAAGCTCAGCATTGAAAACATCTATTCATGTCTTCTGTGAAGATTACACACATTTCTGTCTCTCTACATATCGGCGTGTGATAGAACGGCTGTTTGGCATCCATGAATACTTAAGAATCTCTATGAATGCAACTGTTGCTTCAAATAGGTTTGCATGGTTAAAAAAACATGGGAGAAATAATCCTAACGCTTCACTGGTCAGGATAGCATATATTCTGTATGAAGTTATTTGCATAATCTAAATTTACATGCCTGGTGGTTCTTTTTTTTTTTTTTTTTCTTGTGGTGTAAACAAATGTCCTTAATATCAAAAGAAAAATATTTTTTTTTTTGCCTGGGCAATGTAACTAGATTTCCAATTGATTCATATCCCTTATTTGTATATTATAAAATTTCTAAGCAAAGTGATTACTCTGAAGCCTGTAGAAATACTAGATTTTCTGCCATTTTGCATTTTTATCTTCATTTATATATTCTTGCATCATGTGAGTTTCTTTTTTTTACATTTCCTGATAGGACGTGTCATGGTGGATTTTGGCCAAGAAGTAGATTTTTTTCTTTTTCCATGATGTAACCTGATGTTCCAAATGTACTTTGAATATTATTGTCTGATGATAGGCTACACTGTAGGAGCTACAAATAATGAGATTATCAAGCTGTATCCATGTGCCAGCTTGTTAGAGAAAAACACTGCTGTGTGGTTATACAAAATAACTCCTGTAATTTGTGTTTTGTGGTAGCATGGAGAAAAATTACCGCCAAGTACTCCTAGTTTTAGCCTTTTGTGTATTTTTATCAGGGAAATGAAAAAATTTTCTAATCTCCAGGGCTGTTTGTGCACACCGGGACCAGTGAATAGCCCTGTCGAATCACGGGTTTATGTTTAAGAATCTGTAGGATCCAAAACATGATGGGTTTAATTTTGTTTTGTTTTGTTTTTCAAAACAGTATCTAGAATAGTATTTCTAAAAAACCCACATAGGCATTTAAAAGAATTGTCTTTATTTTTCCCCAAGACTAAAAATACGGCATGCTGTTGGGAACAGTTGGAAAAGACGTGGGATGCCTTGCCCACAGCTTTGCCCCCAGTCTTCTGCAATTAACCGTTCTGTGATGGTACTGACTGAGACAAGTTGGTCCCTGATGAACATTGGAGATTTCCTGATGAGTTTACTTAAAAAACTTAGTCTGCAATGACATGAAAATACTTCTGCCAGACATCCTAAAATTGATATTCACCAAAGTATTTGGTAAATGGTAAATGTGAAATCTAAATGCAGGGAAAATATTATAAAGAGCAGAATGTTTGAGGAGAAAAAAATCACATTATTCTTGAAATCTTAAATTGGTATTTGTATTTTTTAGAGAGTAGAATTTTGTTTAGCTCAAGCTGTCAGCAGAATGAATGGCAGCAATTAAAAACTCCCATTGTCTTCTCTAGGCATGAGAAGGTTTTTGTTGTTGTCATGGTGACAGTTGAGTGACAGTTTCAAAGTGAGTAATTGCTACTGAGAGCTCCATTATGAACATTTACCATGTTTCAGAAAGGATTGTGGGATGAAAGAGGATTCCTTTACTGGCCTTTCAAAACATCTGGTTTTTTTTAACCGGATGTTTTTGTGTAAAGCAATAGGTGACTGTTTCAGAAGGTTCTTTCTGAGGGCTGTGTGAAATATCGTTGCTGATGGCTTGTTCTTGGCCTGCTCGGGTGAGAAGGGCCAAGTTCATAGGAGCTAGGAGCTGGTTTGAATTCACCCTGCACGTCCTGTAATATAATAATAACCTACACGCTATTGTAAATATGCGAAAGATCAACTTTGTGACTGTTAAGAATTGTAATCTTTGGGAAATCTGCCTAACTTCTGATGTCTCTAGATCCTCAAAATGAAAACCTCTAGTGTGCACACATGCACACAATTTATTTGTGTGTGTGTATTTAAAAAAATACAAGTAAATGAATCTGTAAATGGATATTTGTTTGTTTGGTTTATTTTTTGTTCTTCGTGAAAAGCAATAGCAAAAGGGGATCATTTTAAATTTTGTTTTTAGCCACATAGTAGTTCAGGAAACCTTGTTGGCCTTACTTTCTGCATGCTCTCACTGGAACAACTGGAGAGCTGAAGGACTACTGTTTGTGGAGAAAAACTGTCTTGAGACCGTGCAATGATATTTTCTCCATAATTGTGAGTTTGACCGAATTTGGACAGATTTTTCTCAGAGGTGATGAAGTATCTTAGATCTGAACTGCCATTCTGTGCTTGGTAAACCCTGACAGTTTTCTGTTTCATTTGCCAAGGAACAAGTGAACTAAGGATGTTCAGAGTATTTTCCTGTTTGCTTCTGGTTCATAACTTTATGACCTCAGGAGTTGAGAACATATTCTTATGTGAAAAGCGCCATTTAAAAATGAGGTTGACTACATTACATTAAGAGCTCTGAAGTGTATTTTACTGCATTGGAAGCTTTAAATATCATTGTTTTCTGTACGTTTTATAAGTAGACCTACACTTGCTAAGATTATCTCTCTGTTTTAACTTATCCCACAAGTATTGATTCTTAAGATGTCTTTTTGTAAAAAGGTTCATAAGAAGCCTTTAGAGACTGACAAAAGGAGACATGCTGCTTGGTGTCCGTTGATCCTAGTTCTGCAAACACTGAGAAATGCGAGTTGTCCCGTTTGAAGTGTTTGTACATTAAGCATGTCTTTTGTCAGTTTTTATATTGCAGTAAGCAAATGACATTCAGTTTTTTCAGGTTTCATTTTTTCTGATCTGTTTGTCTGTTAAATAATTTAAATAGTATCAGTGCTGTAATGCAGACGTTCAGGTGACACCACTGGTAGGTCGCGGCTATAAAGGGTATTATTGCACTGTGTTGTAAAAGTCTTGCTGTTCCCTGGAACTTGCGGCTTCTGTCACTGCAGAAAGTTTTCTTTCCTAATGAAGGAAATACACTTTCTGGTTAACCATGTAAGCATTATTTTGCTTGCTTGCTTGTTTGTTTTAAACTATGTTTTGTACATATCTGTTTTATTTTCTTACCAGCAAAATTGCTTCTGGTACTACAGTCATAGTCCTGGTTATAATTAGTTTACATTAAAAGAGCTTTTAGTGTGATGAGTCATTTCCAGGCATTTTAATTCAAATAATGTACAGAGTACTGGTTCAGAAAATGTAATGTGTGATTCTAGTCTTGTCTTGGATACGGAGAAGAGAATGTGCACAGAAGATTGTCATTAAAAATAAATGGAAGTATTTAAAAACAAAGCTTATTTTAATATGGTGACTGTATGCAATAGGAAGCAAAACTCTTTTGTGATCCAATCAGCAAATGATATGATCTTTGCCTTTTGGGTAAAAGAACCATATTTCACAATGGAAAATGCTAGTAAGAGCCTATAATCCTGCTTCGTTCCTTAGTCCTCTGTAGGAAAACTGCCTCTTGCCAGTTAAAATAATGTGATTCGACATTTAACTACAAAATAGTAGATGGACAAAAGGATACGCGAGCCAAGAAATATTGGCATCTTACAAGTTCTACTTTAATCTGTACTTTGTGGCCTGCATTGTGGTAATACTTAATTTATGGTCAGGAAGTGTTGCCTGCTTTAGTTCAGGTTTTTGGGGATCTTAAAGTAAACTAAATTAATTTAGTTGCAATAAATTGTGTTCATACTTTTTAGAAGTATTAGCTGTTCAAATCTGTTCTTAGAAGGTCCACAATGGAAATCCTGAAATGCTGTAGTAGTTTTCCCTCTTGGGTCATTCTGATCTTTCAGTAACAAAAAAATGTTACTGAATGAAAACAGCTCCATATCTAAAATGGTATCCCTGAGAGAGATGAAGAAAAAAACAGAATAAGGAATAGAAAGTGTGCCAGAGCAATGTTATTCTGTACTGCAAGGGCTTACATCCATTTTCTATCATACTTTGTGCCAGCTTGTTGCAGACGCCTGATGGTTTTCCATGAATGAAGACTATTGAAAGTTAGTGGAAAATATCCTTAGGAAAGGTCGAGATGGATATGTCTTGAGCTTCAGCTGGTTTTTGGAGGATAAAACGTGTCTCTGCCTGTATGTCTGCTTCTAATATAGGATTTCTGTAGTGACCACAGTGGTATGACAGGCTGGTTGGATTAAAAGTAGTGCAAAGTGAAGTTCTTGCTTGGAGGTGAATAGTTTAGAGAGACTGGGGGTGGGAGAGCCTGGAGCAATACTTGCGCAGGATTGTTACAGTATTTGGAGACAGGAGTGTCTGCAACATCTTATTTACAAAATAATACTGTAAATATGGGCTCTGAGAAAATTTAAGATGAAAAGTTTTCTCAGAATCTATTGTATTATAGAGGCTGCAGTAGAAGCAGTGTTGTGAAGCCTGAATTGAGAATCCCATTTTAATTATTTCCTGAGAAATCTGCTAATTGATACCATTGAGATTTAATTTGTAGAAACAACTGCTGCTGCCAGTGCCCCACATTCAACATTCTGAATATCTGCATTTTAAAAAGTCTGCTCCATTTGGAAGCCCATACTTTGTTTTTGATTCTGAATTTATGAATATATAGTCATCTTGATTGTAGAAGTTGTGTAATTATATATGAATGTAACATATATAATTATATATGAATATAACATGTATGATTATAATATGTTTATTATATAGTTATACCTTGGCTATTTTGTGCTGAAGAGGAAAGGATATTTCTTTGGAGAGCTGGAATTACCTGTACTTCCAGCCCCAGGGAGCAATTGGGAGCTCAAGGAACAGAAGAGAGCATCTCAGTTGTAAAGGATTAGGAAGGAAGGAAAATCCCTGTAGTGCTTATATGGCTTTAGTAGCAAGAGTTAGGTTTGCCTCAGGGCAAGTCCTGTGAGAAGCGGGTGACCTGGGCTGTGCATATTGCTGTGCCGCTTGCTTATTGAAGGACATACAATTTCTTGCTAGTCCAGTCCCTCATACGGTCATTTCAGGTAGCAGTTGGTTTCCAAGCTCTAATGATAATTTTCCTGTAATAGAACAAGAACTCTTATGAACCCTTCTTTCTAAATGGCAACTGCATAGAATTCATTTTGTTACAGGCATTCAGTGTTTTGCAGGCTGGCGCCTGTCCTGGTTAGCAGGTGGGGAGAGAGGTGATTCACCCCCTCTGCTTTGCTCTCGTGACACCCCCCCTGCGGTGCTGTGTCCAGCTCTGGGGCCGCCAGCATAAGACAGACACGGACCTGTTGGAGCGAGTCCAGAGGAGGGCCACAAAAATTATCAGGGGGCTGGAGCACCTCCCTTGTGAGGACAGGCTGAGAGAGTTGGGGTTGTTCAGCCTGGAGAAGAGAAGGCTCCGGGGAGACCTTAGAGCAGCTTCCAGTGCTGAAAGGGGACTACAGGAGAGATGGGGAGGCACTCTTGATCAGGGGGTGTAGTGATAGGACGAGGGGTAATGGTTTTAAGCTGAACGAGGGGACGTTTCGATCTGATATTAGGAAGAAATGTTTTCCTGTGAGGGTGGTGAGGCAGTGGCCCAGGTTGCCCAGAGAAGCTGTGGATGCCCCCTCCCTGGAGGGGTTCAAGGCCAGGCTGGATGAGGCTTTGAGCAACCTGGGCTAGTGGGAGGTGTCCCTGCCCATGGCAGGGGGTTTAACTAGGTGAACTTTAAGGTCCTTTCCGACCCAAACCATTCTGTGATTCTGTGATAATAACATTGGAGTGATGTAACTTCCCATATAGGCATCTCATTATTTTGACTAAACGTAATTTTACTAGGACCAGATGTATATGAGTGAAATGTGTGGTCTCTTCCTTATCGATACACTGATTGTGGAGCTGTGCTGGTGCTGGAACCATGTAATGCTGTAATTATCTCACGGATTGAAGTAATTTGTTATCTACAGTAGCTTTTTAATGATTACATAAGGTGACAATATTCTACTAAATACAAGGACATATCAGTTCTACAAGCATGTAATGAGGTCAGGTTGTATAAACTATTAATACATCTTAAACGGCAGTCCCTGAGAAAGTGCCTTTATTCCCTGGTATTTATCTGTAGATTGGCTTATTAATGGTTTTATGGAAGAAATCTTCTAAGTTTTTTTTCTCTTAAAAAGTAAGTGGTTAGAAAACTGGCATCTTGCATGTGTCTTTGAAACTTGCCACTTGGCAATAGATGAAGGTTTCTTGCTTCCAAAAGTAGTTGGTGTTGTATGTCATGTATGTGGTTTTTTTTTTTAATCTTCTTAAGAATCTGCTCTTAACTGTAGCAGGAAATATCTTTTAAATGGGACCACGGTCCTTACATTTGTGATTTTGTCAGTAGGGTAAGACCGCTTAATAAAAATGGTACACCTGTCTTTTTTCTTCCTTCAGATAAACTTCAGGGGAAGACTCATAAGAAACGTAACATGATTCTTGGTCCTGCTGTCAAGGTTTTGTTTTTCTTTTTGTTTTTTTGTTTCCTCCAACAACTCTTCAATATAAAATGCAGGGAGGTGGTTTCACAACTCCCAGCAAAGTACCTGACTGATTTCTCATTTTTGTTGTCCTTCCCTGTACAGCATGTTGACTAATCAGAAACATTAGTGTTGGAACTTCAATCAATTACGTTGTTTATTTTCTTTACATCATGTTATTTAAAACAAAAGTATATCTTACTATTTCTGAGTAGACCTCTAGTGGGTTTTTTAGTTCCCACAGTAACTCTTAACTGTAATTTTCTAATTTATCACCAAAACACCTTTTGTGTCTGTTTTCTAGTTCTCATGCAGATGAAATTTCCATTCGTGTCAATAGAACTATTTGAGAGTGGAAACAGGTATGTAGGTATGTAAGGTATGTAGGACCAGACATTTCAAGGTGCCAAAAAGTTTAAGCTGCTTTTTCTTAGTGATTTAGGAATACCTTGTCTTACTCTGCAAACTGTTAACGCCAGAGGAATGTAGAATATGCACGTTGTATTTGCAGAATTTGTGAGCTGTCTGAGAATAGTTAAATTCAGAGGTATTAAAGGCATGGCATGTAACTTGGAAGTCCCAGAATGCTGGATGTCTGGATGTAAGCCAAAATCTGTGTCATACAAGGTAATAATCAATTTATTTTTTTTTCCTAGAGAGCATCTTCTTATTCAGAAACAGGGCATTTTCCCTCCTTTTACTCCGATTTGACAGTGATTTGCTTTACAGTGTAGATATGTTTTACTAGTGTTGTACTTTGAGATGAATGAATATTGCCACTCATCACTTCTGGAGTTTAATCTATTGTATTGGCATCACTAACTTAAATTTAGATTCTCAGATTGTTTTCAAAGAATAGTAAGATGACAGTATGTGATACCACAGAAGGAAACATATTCTGAGGCATGTTAGGCTGAACTTGATGTTTCAGTGCAGTTCTAAAGAAGTCGTACCTGGGTGAATTAAGTTGATAGCAACTAGGAAGTAAGTAACTGAGCAGAAAGGTTTTGATTAAGTAGCATAGGAAACTTAATCTCAGAGTGAATTTAGTTCAGGGGACTTAACGTTTGGGGTTGCAAGTTTTCAGATGGCGTTGATCGGTTCAGTTTTAAAGAAATGCATTGGCACTTCTTGCCAAATAATTTTGCTAAACTTGCTTTCAGGGTAACGTAATGCATTAGGCTTTATTGTGTTTGTACAGAATTGTATCCTGGTTTACAACCTCACAGCAGTGAAAAAGTACACTAGTGTAAAGGGGAACCTCCTTCTTCCCACATCCATACACTTAGTACTTGAAGTGCAAAGGGTCGTTGATGTAGCCAGAGTGGTGTCTTCAGAGTAACGATGATTTTATGTTTGATGTGAATATTTTAAAGAACAAACTTCTATGCATTGGAAGAGATTTCCTGTGAATCTGTAAATAATTAAACTTGGAAGGCAGCAATGTGTCTTGTTTAGCTCTAGCTTAAGAGATTCCAGCCTGTTCTAGCGTCCCAGGTTTGCTGGAATTCTTTGGGACGGTCGAGGTAGTCCTCACTGCTGAAAAGCAGTGCATGTTTTGGCTTGTATGTACTGCAGTAGCACCCAAAAGCTGCTCAATGAGGCTAAGACTCTAAATGGTAGGCATCTTTTCTGTCTTTTGAAAGTAAAATGTTAATAAAATGGTGATTTTACAAAATTAGGATTACTTGACGAGGTCATACAAGAAATCTGCTTCAGAGCTCAGATCTGAATCCGGAGCTCCCAAATTCCAACGTAGTAGTGCTAAAACCATTAACTTCTTTTTCCTGTTAATGATGTAGAAAAACTTTCTGCACTTCAGGTTTTGCAAATTTAGCCAGTTCTTTCTGTTTTCTTGTGGGAAAACCTAATTTCTCTGTAAAGACACATTTCCAAGTCTTGATCCAGTATCCAAAATAACTGAAATGTCATCACTCAATGAATTCAGATTGTTTCAACTTCATAGTGCAAAACCAATGAATATAACCTCGAAGCAGAATAATTCTGTGAGTCAGTGATGACTAACTCAGCAAAAATCAGTCACTCTGAAGTCTTACTCTTTTCTGTGCTACTTATAGATTTATTATTTTTTTTAAAGTAGTGTAATTACAGTGTCTATTAAGTCATGTTTTAGGAATAAGCGTCATTTGTTGGTCACTTTATCAGAATTAAATAGGTACGGCCAGCAAATGTTCAGAATAATGATTTGAGTCCTTGACTAGTTCCAATAGCTGATTGAGAGAAATTGAAATAGAAATTCATGTGAAATTAAGTTTCTATATGCAGAACATAAGAAGTCTTCAGGAGGAAATAGTACAGGGTTTGTCCAGTTACTGTTTACTATGGGAAGCTGCTTCCTACTTGTAACTTTTGACTTTCTGTAGTCGGATGAAGTCCCAGAGAAGGTGAATGTGGCAATCACAGCTAACCAGCTTCCAAAAAACAGGTCTGGAGCTC
Organism: Pterocles gutturalis; assembly: GCF_000699245.1. Classification (NCBI taxonomy): domain Eukaryota; kingdom Metazoa; phylum Chordata; class Aves; order Pterocliformes; family Pteroclidae; genus Pterocles; species Pterocles gutturalis. The sequence goes on from NW_010125383.1 coordinate 65,807, forward strand.
TTTCACCTCTTCTTGGATGTTATTGCTGTAAGCTACAGCTTTTCCATGAGCACGTGGAATTTGTGTGGAGGAATGAGAGACTAAGTAGCCCTGCAGACAGATTATTCTACTCTTTGTAACTACGTAGGTGTGCTGGTTTTGGCTGGGATAGAGTTAATTTCCCTCACAGTAGCTCCTATGGGGCTTTGTTTTGGATTTGTGCTGAGAACAGTGCTGACACCACAGGGATGTTTTAGTTACCGCTGAGCAGGGCTCACACAGAGCCAGGGCCTCTTCTGCTCCTCACCCCACCCCACCCCACCAGTGAGTAGCTGGGGGAGCACAAGAAGCTGGGAAGGGACACAGCTGGGACAGCTGACCCCAACTGACCAAAGGGAAGTTCCACACCACAGGACGTCATGCTCGGCGTATAAAGCTGGGGGAAGAAGAAGAAAGGGAGGGGGACACGTGCTAAGTGGTGATGTTTGTCTTCCTAAGTAACCGTCACGCGTGATGGAGCTCTGCTTTGCTGGATGTGGCTGAACACCTGCCTGCCCATGGGAAACAGTGAATGAATTCCTTGCTTTGCTTGCATGTGCAGCTTTTGCTTTACTTATTAAACTGTAATGTGAGTTTTCTCACTTTTACTCTTCTGATCCTTTCCCCCATCCCACTGGGGTGGAGTGAGCAAGCAGCTGGGTGGGGTTTGTTGCTGGCTGGGGTTAAACCATGACACCAGAAAAACAGATAGGACACTTCAAAACCAGGAGCTAGCATAGTTTACGGTTGTACAAAGTGAAAAGCAAATAAACATAAATACATTTTATGAAGTTAAAGCTAAAAAGTTTTAATGTAGTCTGGCACACTGTCCAAGAAGGTAGAAATAAATTTTAGCTTAGGTTTCGATTGCTGTAATGTCAAATGTAGTTTTGGAGAGGAGGAGAAGATCCGAGAGTTCTTGAGAAAATCTGTGCAATGTTGACGTGTGGTAGTGGTTTAATTGGACAGAATGGTCAATATGTAAAACAAAACCAAAGCAAACACATCAAAGAACCCCTGAAACAACTGAATCTTCTCTTGCAAATAATTAAATTGCTAGATTGTACGTATATCTGAGCATTTTTTTATAACATTGTGCGTTTTCTGTAATTGATTAAAATGCATCTGAAGCACTGAAAGCATGAAAAGGTACAGTGCTGCTTCCTGTAATCCTCTTGAACAAATGTGCATGCATATAATACTCATCGTGTTACACTTGGGGTTTTTTGCATTGTAAAAGTTAGCATTGAATAAAACCATTTTTCCTGTAGTGCCTATCTGAACTTATCTGGAGTGGCTAGCTCTTAGTCTGGCTCTGCTCACTCACCTGCTTTGGAGCACTTTATTTTCGATTTTGCTACATCTGAAGAGGAAAAACCTTTTGATTCCCTAAATAGGGAAGGACTATTTAATACCTATATTTTCAAGAGACTACGAAGTTTTCTGTAAGTGAAAGATGCACATTTTTGGAAGGCATTCTGTCATTGTATGTATTGTTAAATAATTACCTAAAGAACAAATATTATTTCATGTGAAGTTACTTCACCTTCATAGCTGCCAAGTTTCAGTCACATGCTTGATAGAGACTCGCTCAGCATTGAAAGGACTTAATACAGGATCTGAAGAAGTTTTTGGAATTTCTTTCAATCTCTAGTCCTGCCAGCGCTCCCCGTCCTCACCCAGGCCTCATCAGCAGTGTGAGAGCTCGCTCGCTTGCTGCCAGATTCTCTTGCTTCTGCGTTGCCCTTGCCTGCGCGTTGTCTGACCGGAGAAAAGCTGACCGAGCGGGGAGACGCATGAACCAGAGCACTCCCCGGGTGGTGCAGGTCCTCCGCTCTGGCTGTTATTTGACAGCGGCAAACAGTGGTGGTGGTTTGGGGTCAGAAAGTGAACCGGCATGGGACTGGCCAGTTCGGGGAGATGGCAGAGAAACTAGCCCTTGCATTACAAAGGTAAAGGGTGGGTGATACTGTAGATCCTCCGTCTGAGGTCTTATTTAAGGGCATATTTCTCTGATATTCAGCTACGCGAGCTCTGCTGTGGAGCCGTGTAGGCTGTGACAACCCTGGCGATAAAGCGGCAGCAGGAGCAGTGCCTCTGTACTCCTGGAGGTGCTGTCTGCACCGGCCTCACGTTGTGAGAACGGGGTGCTCTGGTGGGGCTGCAGGGCGGTGGAGTTATGGGACAAGATCCAGACACAGCAGCTGTACCGTGCTGCTCAAGTGGTGCAGGAGGAATGCAGCTGATAGCTCCACTATATATGGTGAGGTACTAAGGGCTGTCTTTTGGCTGGATTTTGCTGCAGCCTTGCTCCCTGAACCAGCGTTAAGGAGCCTGATTTCCTCTGGTTTGGCTGTTGGTATTTTTGGCTGTTGAGTTCCAGGCTTATTGTGAGAAGTGGTAGTTGCTTCATCCTTCCAGTTACTTTGAAAAATAATAGCTCTCTTGATGTGTTTAAGGAAGTTTTCATCTTTCCCGATGGGATAATGTGGTTTCACACAGAGACTAATTCAGAGCTGATTTTGAAGATACATGCTGTCTCCAGATGACTGCATGCTATCCAGTAATGCATATTGATGTTTGCTGATATAAATTAAACCTCCGAACCACTTCACAGAAAACCAACAAAGTCGTTTTAAAAATGTGTTTGTTAGCTAAAGATATTTCTGAGATGGAAGGAGTGAAAATGTGTTTCTTTATACATTCCTCGTGCTGTTTTCCTTAGCCACTGCATCTTCATATCGTCATCAAGTTGTGTCTGCTGTGGGCTTTTTCCGAGCTGGCTGTTTGGGCACTGTTCATGTGCCTACCTAGTGACATTAAGAAAAGGCAAATGTTTCTTACCTGGCTGGGTTGTTTTCCATGCCACTGTTCTCACAGCTGTCGGATTGTCTTTTATTTTAATATTTTATTCTCAAATTTTCACCTTCTGATAGTGCAATGTCTTGATTCAAAAAATAAATCATAGAATGTGATGATATGAGAATTTTCTTAAATTTGATTTATGGTTGGTTCACATACTTAGACATTCAATACACTAAACTCAGCATAATTTATGCCAATAATGTAAATTGTTATGAACCCATTGCTATCGGTTATATTGTGACTGGACATGCTTTGATTACGTAGTGGTGGGGTTGGGGAGGAGACACTGGATGACTAAAAATAATTGCCTTCTTTCTGCAGAATTAGTTCATTGGTTTATATTTAGCAAAGAAAATTCTGACATTACACATACCAAAATAGTTACTTTTCAAAACAGTTTGCTTGGGTTTCTGCATTGAGTAAAATAATGAGTATTAAAAGCAGGAAAGTTTTGGAGATTGGAATTGTTAAGAACAGTGTTGAAATTCTCGATATCTTAAATGTTTTGTTTGTGTGTTTATTTGTATAAAGCTTGTATTTTAGCATATTTTCCATTCTATAGATGCCAAAGAGAACACTTCAGATTAATTCTACAGCAACATTTCTATGATTGTTTGGAAATGTCTAAGGAGTTCTCTGCTTGTCTGACTTGGGGCCATTGAGTATTTCTACGTCTCTGTACGGATGAGTTGGCTCTAGGTTATTTCTTCGAACAAGTTTGACTGAAGTTGTTGACAACTGACATAGCTTATACAACCCCCCCCCATTTTTTTTGCAGAACAGCATTTTGTTGAATTAAAAAGATGTTTCTGGATAATTTGTAAACTCTGTGCATAATCTAAAAAGAGAATCTTCCGTGTCTGTTTTACAGATCCAATCCCTAAAATATTAATCTGAAATTAGTTTTAGGCTATGAGTCATAGTGGGTTTCTTACCTACACAGTGGGGTAACTTGTATGATGGAAGCATTTTGGGTAAATAACATTTTAGTAAAGTTTTATCTGCTCTATAGCTTTGGCATCAGAACCAATTTACATGAGGTATGAAA